>NW_007577884.1:763315-768726 GCF_000690725.1 Stegastes partitus
AGCCGGAGAACCCGGAGAGAACCCACGCTGCACGGGGAGAACATGGAGACTCCACGCAGGAAGATCCCGGGTGTCCTCACCGGGACGCCAACCGGCGACCTTCTAGCTGTGAGGCCACGGTGCTAACCACTGAGCCACCTGCAGCCCAGGATGGGAATAACTGGATTTGTTTCTGTTTTGCGGTGCGCGGTGTGCCTACATGTTAGTCAGTCAGGCTGTTGGCTTACATTTCACTAACCTAAGTTTTTATTCTCATAAATGTTCGGTGACTGGGGAAACTGGGAAAAAATCCAGTTCCTAAACACATTAAGGCTGAATGTCAGTGACGCTGAGGAGTCGCGGCTCCTCTTGTGGTTAAAGGAGGAGCTTCTGTCCGTCTGTATTCATGTGCTGCTGCTGCTGATGGACGTCTCTGTGCTTTCAGTGCAGCTACTTTTACTTTCCACAAAATGTTTTCTGATGTGACTCTTTATTTTTTTCCATGGGGTCAGCGGGAGAAGCTGACAATATACCTGACAAGTTATTACCTCATGAAGCTGATGTGTCGGCTACGACTGACTGTTTCCACCCTCGGCAGACACAGAGCAGCGTCGGGTTTATTCAGAGCTGCCTTTGGCCGCCCACTGAATACCCAATGTTCCCTTTTCCTTTTAACTGCAGTTTGGTCTTCACCGACTCCCCAGAGAAATAACCTGGCTCTTCAGCTGCTAAACGCTCCGCTATGCTCAGCAGCGAGTCGCTCTCTCCGTCGGCCGTTTGGCGCTGGGCGGGTAGCCAGCGGCCAGCAGCTGCCCACTGCTGCTGGAACCAGGGCTGATGGGAGCGCAGAGGCCGGACCAGAACAGTAAAACCAAGCGCCAGAAACCCAAAACAGGGAAATGAAAAACCGACTTTTTGTGGAGTTGTGCGGTGCAGCAAAGTCAGAAGGTACTTTGTTGTGGCCTTACACATCCTCCAAGCCACTGGGTGGGTTTTCTACACTCATAACTTCCCTGAATGTGTTAATACTGAATCTATGTGTTCTGTAGACTGATGCTACTTATGGTACAGTACTCACCAAATCAGGGAGAGAAAAAATGGAAACCATCCATCCTTAAATCACCACAACATCATAAAACTGCTTTTTTGTGTAACTCTGATTTTATAAAAAAGAAGAAAATGAGTATTTGCTCATAACAGAAAATGCTGAAAAGAGGATTCTGTCTGAAAGCTGAAGACCAGAACTCGTCCCTGGAGGAATGGATAGCGTGGCACATGTCATGGCGTCCTTGTCCCTGAGTGCCAATGGGACTGAAAAGCCTGAATTCACTTCGAGCGGTTCTGGTTCTGGTCTGTGAAAGCTGAGAAAAACACCAGCAACAGCATCAACAGTTGGACATCGGATTCCTCTCCTCACCTTGTTTTCGTGTCTGTCAGCTTCTGAACTGTGGGACGGTTTTGTTTTCATGTTTTTATCGGTGCTGGATTCAGCGGCTGGTGTCGCTGAGGCTCATGTGGGCCGTCCACAGGATCAGCTGCACCGCCGTCATAAAGGCCTTTATGTCCTGGACACTAACGGATCCCAGTCATTAGAATATTGTCGTTTTGTGGATGTTCTGCAAATGTTTGACAAAACAGAAAAAAATAAATAAAAACATCTGAACATCCAGCAACTTTTTGTATAAATAAATGATAAAAAACAGAGTTGGACCAGACAGACGGTTACATGGTGTCGTTTCATTTCATGTCCTTACTTTCCGTTCAGTGGTTTTGATTTACTTCCATGAATCTTCTGTTTCTCTGTAAGCACAGCTCTAAACTGACTAAACAGCCCGATGAGATGATTCACGTTGGTTAAAGCAGCACTTTTAGGCCCAAACTCACCCAGAGAGTGGAGCAGAAGTTCTGTTGTACTGCCAGTTTAAAATAAAACGTGTTCCTTCAGAGAGCTGACCGGTCGTCGCTGCCACACCGTCGTGATATTTTGCTCACGATTCAACGTCCAGTCGACTGTGGGATAAAAAGCCAGTTGCATAGAAATGACTGCCGGCCAACAGTGAAGGACCGGATCTTTCCTTGCCGGTCTTTTTGATAGTTTACACACATAGTGCCTCCAGGAATAGCCATATGCTGCATAAATACTGAAGACGCTGCTCAGTATCTGCGGGGGTTGCCAGATTCCTTCATGCACCAGTCAGACAGTAAACTCAGTGATTGTTGGACTTTTAGCTGGTTAGCCTGTGGACACGGATCCTGGGTTCTGCTGCAGAGGAACTCGTTACTGCAGGACGATGAAGTTACACGACTTCAGTGCTTGTTGGTGTAAATCATTCTTCTGCATTGTGTTGAACCTCTTCAGGCCCAGGCTCTGTTTGATTTGCATTTTTATTCTCTTTGCTGTTTGAGCTGATCAAATAGCAAAGAGAGAGAAAAAATAAAAAATAATAATATATATATATATATGCAAATATTTTTAAAAAATAAACATAAATGTAACACAACATAAAAATCTGTTTCAGAAACCAGAACTCAGATTCACTCTGAGTTCATTCAGTTCTTTAAAATAGAAATAATAAAAACCGCTCTGACACCATCAGTGGCCACGAGTAACACGAACACTCACCAAGGCTGAAAGTCATGAAGCACAGCGAGTCAGAAGGTCCGATGGAGGAAATGAAGCTGCCTCAGTACCAGTCATGTTGTGATGCTGGTGCTAGGAGTGATCACAATGTGTTCGATATGAGCCATGATAATATATCGCCATGGTGACCAGTAATAACTTTAACCTGAAGCCACTTATGGGCCCAAATCTGACCAAACCCTGGAACTATTACATCATGAAGCTGCATCTGACCAGAACCCACTGTTGTGTTGTTGTGAAGGCAGTTAGAAGGAAGACGTGGTGCCGGTGAACTGGACCGGCTGGATCTGCTGTGAACACGTTTACCACAGACACTCGTTCCTCTGCAGGTCCACAGTGTCCTGTTCTCCTCCAGAGGACGTTTCATTCACAGAAGAAAACAACTGCTAGAAAATCCAATCTGATCAGGTCAGATCAGTGGTGATGACCAGAACCTTGTTGCATAACAGAGGAGGTCTCTGCATTCTTTCTCCATTGTCATCACAGTGCATGTTCATGTAGAAGTACCAGAGCTAATCAGAGCTAATCAGAGCTAACCAGAGCTAATCAGAGCTAACCAGAGCTAATCAGAGCTGACCAGAGCTAACTACAGCTAATCAGAGCTAATCAGAGCTAACCAGAGCTGATCAGAGCTGATCAGAGCTAGCCAGAGCTAGCCAGAGCTAACCAGAGCTAACCAGAGCTGACCAGAGCTAATCAGAGCTAGCCAGAGCTAATCAGAGCTGACCAGAGCTAACCAGAGCTAACCAGAGCTGCTGCTACAGTCACAGTCTGGTGGGAGAGAACGTGGGAAAGGCTGTTCATGGTGCTTCAGTGTTTACTTCAGGAAACAGAAGAAGTAGAAGATGTGTAGGTGAGTGCATGTATGTCTGCACAAGACCTTGAATAAAACGAGACACAGAAAGAGACTAAAGAGCAGGACGCTAATGGATCAGAGACAGCTTGTACCAAGACATGGTGTGACTCAAACAACGTCAAATCTATACGAAGGTGGATGAACCTGAACATGGGTGGAGCTGAGGTGGGACTGAACATCAGAAACTTAAAGTGGCCACAGCCTGAACTTTCTAATGGGTGAGTCTGAAAATGAATTCATGCCTGTTGAGGACATGAGCTATAGAGGCCAAAACCACGTCTCATCTCAGGCTGTGCACACGTTTGTTTCTGCTTTACGTTGGACATGTTAACATGGGGTTCTATGGGACTGACGCACAGCCTCTAGTGGACATTCGAGGAACTGCAGTTTTGGGCACTTCAGCGTTGATTTCGTTTTACAGCCCAAGTGGTCACCTCATGAACAACACTCATTCTACTGTCAGCAGCATGTTGTGTGCTGTTCAGAAGTTTATTCTTCTGGCCAGAGTCAAACTAATCTGGTTCACAGCTCACCTCGATGCTGCTGCTGTTGCTCTGGGCGCTACCTGTCTCGTTGGGTTACCTGCCTCACCAAACATAACTCTGGTGATTCTGGATCATTGGTGTCATGACCCTGTTTCTGTTAAAGACCTTCTCCACTGATGTTTATTAACCTTCGTAACACGTCCATGTGGTGGGTTTGATATGCTCCACGGGGATCTGGAAGGTGATGCCTCCCGCATCATTATTCCTGAATTAGTGCGATATTACAGCTCGCTGTTGTTGAGCTTTGAGGACTTTTATAGTGCTTGAGGAGAGTTGCAGGTGAGCTGGTGTGCTTGAGCAGCAGCAGCTAGGAGGAGCTTCATAGAGGTTAGAGGTACAAAGGGAGCAACAGCTGGAGATGCCTCTGGGCCATTTGAAGACAGTCAGAGATGATTTAAATGTTAATATATTACTTTAAAACACAGCGATGACCTTTTAGAGCAGCTGCTGCAGAAGGAATCCATCCAGAAGACACGTGGAAGAGCTGAACATCAGCAGCACCAGCATGTCTGCCCACACAAAGTGTTTAGATTTATGACTGAATGGTTTTATCTTATTTTGTGGCTTTGTTTCATTGATCTGTGTGTGTTTTGTAGTTGTTCTGGGCTGTGTGCTCAGTGGGTGACACCCTACAGAACATGTGTTGTTGTGTCGGTCCAGACCAGAGCAGAGCGGACCTGAGCCTGCAGGCACCGCGCTGCACCGCCAGGGCGCGAACCGGGACCTCCTGCAGGGTTCTGTCTCCCGTTCCTTTGCCCTCCGGTCCTGTTTGACAGTCCGCTCACAGAAGCCCAGCGGCACACGGAGGAGCGATCAGCTGTTCAAACTTTACGGAGCGAACGGACGACATCGATCCAGTTCCTGCCCGGATCAGAGTTCTGACGGCGGCGGAGAGGGACGGCTCCGGCGGATGGTTTGGCAAAGAGGAGATACAGGGACGCCCAAATTCACCTCCATTTTTTCATGTATTTATTTTTTTGTCTGTGTTTTTCTGATCTTTCTTTCCTCGGACGCGTGGATTTGGTGGAACACGTCAAACGTGGGGATGTTGTAAATGTTCTTGCTGCTGCTGCTGTGGGAGGAAGACTCTTCACTGCACAGGTTGGTGGAACATTTGGGCTTTTTTTTCTTTAGCAGTGCGTCTGAAGTCTGTTCCTGTGTGTCACACGCCCACGCAGCTGCACGGATGCGCGCACACACACATGCGTTTGGACGGAAGCGCGCAGAGCAGGTGCGTGCGGAGGTGCCGCTGCGCTGTCCGCGGTGCTGGATGCTCGTCCTCGGTCCGGTTCTCCCTCTGTCTCCCCCCTCTGTCTCCCCTCCTCTCTCCCTCTGTCACACGGTCTGGTGGTATACTTTGATTTTTGGGGGGTGTTGTATGAACTTATAG
>NW_007577884.1:768956-772477 GCF_000690725.1 Stegastes partitus
GGGTTGAGGCTGATGTGTGTCCTCAGCTGGACATCACTGTAAAGCCTCTGTGCTGTTTCTGAATCATTTTCTTTAACAGTTTAATTCCCCTTGAAAGTGTGGCTCCTGTTGTGTGAGTGGGACGTGAGCGGCTCAGCCTCATAAAGAGGAGAGAGAAGAAGAAGTTGTGATGTATGGCAGCATCCAGCAGAGAGAACGACCACAGAGGATGCTTCAGTCAGCCTCCTGTAAACTAACAGTAGACACAACTGCAAATGAGCCATTAAGCAGCGACTCTTTAAGTCTGCAGGTTTAATTAGATTCATTAATGTCGTGTTCAAGCTGTGCCAGTTTTCTTGGAGCGTACTTCCTCTTCTCTCTCTCTCTTTTTTTTGAGATGTTGATTGCAAACTCTGTGTCCACGATGGCTTTGACAGTATCAGCTGTAGAACAAGGACATAAAATAGAGTTTAAAAAGAACAGAATGACAAAAAACTTGTCTTTTCTTCACTGTGCTGTGTTCAGGGTGCAGCCCAGTCTCAGGAGGGACAAGTTGATAAAATAGAGCGAGCTTGTTGAGCGCTCTGGTTTCTTTTCCTCCCACTACATGTTCCTAATGAGCCACTGTGAGCACAACCACACCTGTTGCTCACCAGGTGTCTTTACTGGAGCAGCAGGAGGCTGAGTGTCTCTCATCCTCCTGACTGAACTGATCAGATTCTTCCTGTAGACCGTCTCCGTCCAGGCAGTAAATACGATTCTAAGCTGAGCACTCGTGTGATCCTGCTGATCCTAATGTCCACCTGTACAGATTGTATAAGAGGAGTTATAATGCCTAAAACACATCAGAGAGATTCTAAGTTATGAATAGACTGTTTTTGGGGCCACGTTCTTCAGCTTCTCATGTGATGGTAGAAGTCGTTAATAAAGTGCAATCAGGAAGTGATGTCGTCCTCTCAGCGAGCCAATCCAAACATTTTATTAAGTTTAGTGGTTCGTGAGAGGAGTTTGGTCCAGATGTCCAAGTCAGCGTCCTCATGGTGGAGGATGAACCAGCAGAGAGACTCGTCACACCCCAAACTGCAGCTTCCAGCTCATGAACACTCGAGCTGAGTTTGAAGAGTGGACTCAGGTGTGTTTAAGGTGAAGCTGCAGGTAGCCTGAGTGGTGAGTGTTAGGAGATTCTGCTTATGCATGATGGAGTGCATGAATGCCTTTTGATTCTGGAGATAACGTGTGTGACATGATGATTCGAGGGCCTTCAGCAGAGGGTGTCGAGGTGACCTTTGACCTTTAGAGGAGCTGTTTTTGCACCGATTGACCCCAAAATCAGATCATTCAGAGGAGAAGCCGTTCACAGCTCACCTGTAAGACATGAACTTGTTAGAGCGTAGGACTGGAGCTACAGACTGTTCACAGACAGATAGCTGGATAGCTGGATAGCTGTAGATGGTCAGGGACAGCTGTCATAAAGACATGAACTCTCCGTCCATAGATGTTCTTCCTCTGAGGGTTGGTCCACCAGGGACTGTGATCAGCATCATGAGCATGAAGGCTGCCAGCTCCAGTCCGGCTGCTGCTGGAGGTCTGGATTAGAAGCTGTGGAGCTCTGAGTGGAAACGTGTGGCACTCAAAGCAGCTTAAATATGGTTTTGTTGTTTTTGCAGTTTAAGACTAATGTGTCTTAGATGCATTATCATGAGTTTTTGTAACACCACAGGAGGAGAAAGTTTCATGTGCAGACAGCATGTTGTTAAAGACGCACATCAGCGTCCAGCCAGACTGGACCGCTGCAGCTCATCGCTATCCCACCCCTAAGTTTTATATGTCTGATTTTGATTGAACCTTTATTTCAGCAGGTACGTTAACTGAGAACTGGCTGTCACTGTTCCCCTCTGACTGTTTGTTTGGTTGCTTGTTCAACGAGCTGAGGTGCAGGACCAGATTGATTTGCATGCTGCAGACGTTGCTAATGTGGTCGTGTAGGAATCTTTCTACAGAAAACTAGAACGTGCCGTCGTGACACTAGACACTTAAACATTTCTCCTCCATGATTTCAGATACTTCTCTCAAAGGAGAGCACAGGAGAAGTTATTTAGGAAGCGGACACAGCCTGTTTGGCTATTTAATTTAGAAGCAGTGTGGTGTTTGAGCTACACGTGGACGCGAGCCGTCAGCGACTTGCAGCACATCCCTAAATCCTGCTGATGCTCCGCGGTGGGTTAATGCTGCTGCAGACGCATTATTGTGATGCCTTTTCTTCCTCTAAATATTTTTCTACATGAGAAAGCACCAGGAGTGTGGTGGGTAGCAGAGCCATCTGCGCTTTAGCTGCTGTTCAGGATGACTTTTGAGGAGATGAATTCATAGCGAAGGCGATGATGAGTCGTCCTCAGAAGAGAAAGTGAAAGTACAGCTGATATATGTTTATAGTGGTGCAATGCCTCATGATAGTTTACCCACTTTTTATTTACTACAGTACATCCGTTATCAAGACAAAACACTCTCTTCCTGCCTCTCTCCCGCTCAGCCAGCAGTCATCCTGAGTCACGGCTGACACGCCGCCTGTCTGCTGAGCTGAATCATTTCTATTTGACTCCGTTTTATTTGGAATCTGTGCACTTTATCCTTCCTTGAATCCTGCGATGCTCAGAATGCATCTGTGTGTTTTATGCTCACGTCTGACTGTGTTTACGTGGAGTCGTCGCTGGCATGGAGGTGTTGCTGCAACTTCTGCTACAGACCAGAGTGGATGTGCTTTCTGACGGGAGCGTATCTGTACATCAGCGCCTCGGGATCTGCCAAATGTGAAGCTCGCAACAGATTGCTAAACCAAGCAAACACAAGAATCAACTGTTTGAATGCAGTGAATAAACTGAGCAGACAGTTTGGGGGAGGTTTTCAACAGACTTGTCGAGTCAGAAGAAAAAAAGCGAGCGTATCAGATTGGCCTTTGTGGGCTGAAGGTACATTCAGCAACAACTCATCCACGTCTCAGATCAACCTGTTGGTGGAAAGTATTCGCTCTGAAACACAAAAAGCATCTTACTGAGTCATCACAAAGTCTAATGAAGATACGTGTTGAACTAAATGAAGTCAGAGGTCGTTGATGAACTTGTTCCAAGTTTTATTTTTATGTTATTTAAAAGGACATTTTCAGTGTTAAATAATAAAATAAACATGAATACAAGTTTATTACGTTGCTCAAAAATGAAATTATTGACTTTCCTCAACTTTTATTTAGTTTTAAATAAACTGACGCAGATGTTTGTGTTTAAACTACCCACAGTTTTCAGGTGATGCGGTTACCAACGGAAACGTCGACCGACCCATCAGAACAATGACGGCAACCTAAAGGTTTATCTGAATCAATAAATCAGAAGTTTAACTTGCTGCTATGCATTGAGTTGAGTGTTGGTGAGAGTGTGCATGATGCAGACCCCAACGTTTAACAGGAAACAGCAGCGTGTGGCGTAAACAACAACAACAACAACAATTAAAGCCGCAAGCGGCGATGGACGGGTCTTAGGTTTTAGACCTTG
>NW_007577885.1:0-5239 GCF_000690725.1 Stegastes partitus
GGTCTACCTCAGCCTGCTTCTGCATCTCCTCCTTCAAGTCATCAAAGTAAGTGGCGTCGTCGTCATCGTACTCTGCATCAAATCGCTCTTTTAGCCTGCGTTTCTTCTCCAAACGTTTGTTCTTCTGGACCTCATCATCGTCCACCTTCACCAGGCTCTCCTCACCTTCATCATCATTGTCGTCATCGCTCTCACTATTCTGTCGGTCACAAGGTGCACAAGAAAAATCATTGCTCAACTGTGAAAACGAAAAGGTGTTAATCAGTCGACAAGAGTTTTAAATCTTATTTAAAAGACTTCCTCTGCTGAAAATCACATTTTAACATGTCCATGTGGTGTTTTATACACTAGAAGACACATCAGGAGCAAAATGAGCAGCAAACACTATGGCTGAGTATTTCTACCTTGACACTGTGGTGGACCAATAACCAATAACTTCCAGGGTTTCACACACAACAAACCTACAGGATCAATTCTGACTCCTTGCTGTTTGGAAGTCAGTACAACACATATATTATGGGATATAGTAGATCTTATTGGGTCCAGGGGGCGCTCCTGAGGACCTTCTATGACTCTGTGGTGGCATCAGCCCTCCTCTATAGAGTGGTCTGCTGGGGCAGCAGCATCTCAGCTGCTGACGGGGAAACTTGATCGGCTGATCAAGAAGGCCAGCTCTGTCCTGGGGAGCCCTCTGGACCCAGTGCAGTTACATTACTGAATAAAATGTGTCTGATTGTATGAAGCTGCATCCATTGCTGGGGAAGTGGGTGACAGAGTAACAGCTTGTTGACTGTGATTTTCTGAATCAGTAATGGATCCTTCATCAAGTAAAACATTATATGGATGTAAACACCATCTAATCAAGCTAAAGCAGAAGATCTTCTCATAACCAATGTTTTATTTTTAATCTAACCCCCTGGAGAGGAGTTAGTTATTTTTTGTTTTGTTTATTGTACAGATATTTTTTGTTGTTACTGCATATAACTGCTAAAAACTACTACAAGTAATATTAATGAAAGCACCCTTCACTTTTAGTGATCAAAGAGTATTGTAGAGTTTTGTGTTGTGACACAGCACAAGTCAGAAACAGCGTATCCTAACACTGCATCCACAACAATGCTGATATCCAAACCATCACATCTCATACCTCAGCCTCATCCTGCTGTCCAGTTTGGCCCTTGTGGACTTCTCCTGTTTCCAGATCTTCAAAGTCACCATAAAGCTCCTCTAAATAGAGCAAAACAACCAAGTACACACATGAAATGATGTTGACACAACATGCTTTTTACATTTTAACAGTAAAACCATCAAGTCCATCAAATTGGTCACAAACCATCATTAAAATGTATTTAAATGACCCTAATTCAACTCAAAGTGTTTTTCTTGTATCTTCAACTTCTACAGTGAACAGAACTAGTACTGATCTTAACTATCAGCTTCTTCTTACCGTCCTCCTTCAGCAGCGTGGCTGCATCTTGACCTTCCTCCCACTTTCCAGTTACAAAGCAATCCCTGATCGAGTTCAGCATCTAAAAAAGAAAACACATTGACCCACTTAAGCTTCATTTCAATGAATTCTTTTTTACAATTTCTTTTCAGATCAGTAGCACATGAGGAATCTAAGATCAACAGCTGTCCAACTAAGAATAGTGTGTTAGGAACTACTGTACCTCTTCCAAGTCCCAGTTGTGGGAGGCGTCGGGGTAGAAACAGGAGCTGTCCCGAGCATTGGCCTGAAACTTTTTGCTCTTCTGAGGACGGCTGACTCGAAACAGGCCTCCCAGCTCCTCCTCCTCATCCTCAGAATCATCTGCCTCGACGACTGCAAAACAAAGAGGACCAGGGATTGTCACATAAACTCTGAAACATTTATACATTGCTTACATTTTTTCTTCATCTTCTAATAAAACACTAGTCTATTAATAATATTCATATTCATCATGTGGTTAGTGTAAATACAAAGCTGTTATTTGTTTCTGGGGCAGCTGGTTGATTTGTTTCACAACATTGAACTATGAACTGTCCTTACATTATGTTTTTAAAAGTACATTTTAATACATATTCTGTAAATGGTGCGCCAAGTATTCCCAAATCCTGATCAGATCACAAGTAAACAGTTAATGTTAATGCTTGATGTGAACAGGGCCAGAGTGGACTTCATCAAAGAAATGGCCAAAAGCCATTTACAAACTCACATGTGGATACCAAGTAAAGCACAAAAACACAAGAATTGGGGTGCAGGAAATGACAGCAGGTGCTCTGGACTGTTTAACAGTGTGAAATATGAGTCTAAAACAAAAGTACAGTCGTGACTCGATAATCTGACACTAAATGTAAAACCTTCTTTTACGTCAGATAGCAAGGCTGTCAGATTGTCAAGACGGAGGTCGAGATACAAGGAGGGCTTGATGAAGAGTAATTTGTTGTTAATATTTATTGTTTTTAGTTGTTCTAACAACTAGCGTATTGTTAGAACACTACGCAGCGCTGGATTTTACACCTAATTGACGGGTGAGCTTGTGCACGTTCCGGCCACTTACACCCTGGTGGTACGCTCTGACTGGGTGGAAGTGGCCGGAACGCACAGGTGGTACTTGGCTGCTGATGCCAGTTTAGTTAGTGGTCACAGTTCTGTTTCCACCATCAGCTGTGGCAGCAGCAGGAGAGTGGCAGATACGCTCCACCGTTCCCATCCGTGTTTACTTCCGCCACACTGAGCACGCTCTGTGACATAAAATGTCACGTCGGAGTCAGAATCCAAGGCTGTCGGTATGTTATGGATATTTTCTATGGGTTCCGTTCGTTTTTCCTTAAAAACCTGCCGGATAGCAAGGTTTTGAGATTGTTAAGGGTCGGATTATCAAGTCATGACTGTATTGTCAAAGGGCTGGAGAGCTACGGGACGATTGTCTTCAGTGAAGAATGACAGAGGCTCCGTACAGATTATGGACTGCATTTGTTTCGAGAAAAAAGGCGGACTCTTATCCATCATGTAATATCATCACAGAGGCTTCTGATCATCCACAGTTCATTCTGCAGCTGAACCAGAATGTCCAGTCGTTAAGAACTATGAGCACCACAAAAGTATCAAGGAGTCCTGCAGCAGAACCCTGATCTAAACATCAAGGAGTCAGTCTGGGATTACATGAAAGTAATGTTTGGAACAAACCACCTGCTAAATATCTTGAAGAACTAAAGATATAAATTAAAGAAGTGGTACTCACACCTCACATCCTGTTTGCTGCGCTTTGTATGCAGTTGACTGATTTATAAACATTCTCACTTTATTTTTACTGCACAGTCCTGTGAATGAATGTGTACGTGCGCCTGGAGACAAGGAATACCTGAACCATAAACCAGTTTTCTCAGATTGGGGGCAGCTTCTTGATGCCGTAGAAATGCTTCTGATGCTTTCTGTTGCAGACCCTCCTTCCACCTCAGAGCTCCTGCAGACACAAACAGAAGAGAGGTGAAGCAAATTTAAGGGGGACACACAAAGTCCCTGAACCTCAGGTTGCTTTTGAGTTAAAGTTAAATAAGAATACAGATCAACATCTTTAATGCTTAAGAAACCAAGCACCAGAAGGAACATTCAGTAGTTCTGGACCTTTTTTGATCACAACATTTTTTGAAAGGTTCTTAATAAACTTGAAACATCAGTTTTAAGGCCAACATGGACAAGAGGTCTGAAGATCTCTGGCTTTTCTCTGTCACTATCATTAATTATCATGGCATGTGGCACTACAGCAGAACATATTCAAGTCAGTAACATGTTTGTATCTTACAGTAGTAAATATATACATAATTTTATAAAGTATGAGATCGAAGGCAGCATTATTACAAAATTAGTGGAAGGGACTCAACAAGAGAGTTTAACTGTTTCAGAATAATGGTTGTGAACATCTGCAACTCCAAGACAATTGGATAAACTCCAGAGATCATATGACATGATCGAAAGCTTCTACAGACCAAAGCTTCATCATTATTTAAGTTAAGTTTTTAAGTTATTATATAGAAGAATAAAGGAGGATGGTGCCTTATCTTTTCTAAAATTTACAACAAAACTGAAAGAAAATTCAAAGATAAACAAACTGTGTACACACCCTGTTCTGCTTCTTCTTCACTCTCACTTGCTGTTAATTTGTTGACCATGCCATCAGCTGCACTCCCCTCCTCTTCCACTGACTCATCATCAGAATCTTCTTCGTCATCTTCCTCCTCTTCATCATCACTTTCTCCCTCCTCTTCTTCAGAACAGTGTCCGGAGTCTCGTGCTCTCCCAGTCTCCCCCTCTGATTCACTCTCCTCTGAGCTATTCTCCAGCTCGTCTTCACTGTCTGCATACGCCAGCTCCTCCTCCACGTCTCCCCCCTCTCCTTCCTTCTCTCCCAGCTTCTGTTTCTTCAATGGCGGAGCTCCACCTGCTGTGGCTTTTGTGGATTTAAGTCTTGCCTCTTTAAGAAATGTGGACAAGTTTTCCTCATTGTTATCTTCCTCATCTTCACTTTCATCAGCCTCATCATCGCTAGATCCACTGACATCCTCATCCTCATCCCCCTCATCCTCCTCGTCCCCCTCAGTGAAGATGACCTTCCTCCTCTCTCTCTGGGTCTCGGGATCCCAAACAGACTTCTCTCGAAGTCCCTCCTGTTCCCTGGCAAACACAAAAAACAAGAACAGTTTAGTGTCTTGGTCAAATACTGCAGTGTTTTTCTTATTTTCTGCAGTTGAACATATCGACATTAACAAGAATTGTTCAGTCCTCTCAAAGATCTGATCTGAAAATCCACCTACTGACTCATATAAATTGGGTGTGAGAGTTAATGACTTACAGACACCTCAAAACAATGTGATATGTCAGAGATGACCAAACAGAGAAACTGCAACTTGTCTGAGAACCATTTTTCTCTTTTCTCCTCTTTCAGTGCCATCAGGATTATTTACCTTTTTCACCACTTTCCCTTTAACTTGGAAGCTCCTGTTTCATTTAATCATGTGTAGTTGTGCAAAAAAAAAATGAAGAGATAGAGTTGAGCTTTGAGGTGTCATACCTGCTCTGCTCGTGGATGTCTGTCGGGTCCAGGGTTGCAGAGTCGCTGAACAGAGACACCTTACTGGCAGCCATCTTGGCATCCAGGGTGGCATGTGTGTCAATAAGAGACTGGACCAGCTCTGTGGTGGGCCGCACCTCCTCCTGTAGCAGGGCAAGAACAACGTACTTCAAACCCAGTTTTTAGAC
>NW_007577885.1:6399-12292 GCF_000690725.1 Stegastes partitus
AGAAAGCCACTGCACAGCGTAAACAACAAAAGCCAGGTAAACAGTCAACTGCTGTTAGCAACCTGAACATGCTGTTAGTCACAATGTGTTGCAGATAAATGGAAGTCATGGGGATGTTTCTACAGTAACATTTCATGCTGCAGCTTCTGGTTCCAACTCACCGGTCAACCAGCACATAAGGGTGGGACGTCTGCCACACCAGAGGACGAAACTTCATCACAGAGATGAAGCGCCCAAGGTTCTTCACTTCCTGGGTCTGATATTCACCGTACACCATACCAGACAGATAGAACAGCTTTGCCCCCTGACAGGTTCAAACAAAGAAATGCGCATTAGATGATTGTCACTGAATTACAGGAAGTTTCTTGGTGTACAAGATTGTGCATGAGAGCAAGAGCACATGGTGTCAGCAGTAACTATTCACTTATATTTACCTGGTACACCTCTGTCCAGAAGCGATGCTTGAGGTTTTTTTTTGTCTTCCTCAGTGTCTTATTGTTCTTGAATGAATCCAGGTGAGTTAGTACACCCATGATACGAGGGAAGCCGTGAACCTGACAGATGTTGAGAAACTCAAACGTCTCCATCTCAAAGCCAAAGCTCGCATCAATCAACATCAAAACCTAAAGACAGAAGAGAAAGGGAAAAGCTTTGCATGTCAATTCATTTAATTGCATTAATTACACTGTATTCTTCCCTCTATTCAAATCAACAGGCTGAAGGTACATTTACTACATCAGTCTGTACATTTACTTTTCACAAGCCCTGTAGTTAAACCTGTTTCTTTACTGTGTAAACCTGATTATATCACAGGTCCATACAGAGAAACACTAGATTATGTAACATTGCTTCACATCTCATTTAAATAAGCACAGCCATACATTTAACACACTATTTTGTACAGTGAACTGCAAAACGTACCAGATCAGCAACCTTGGCAAGATCTATCATTGTGTTTATGTCGTTGTTACACTCCACGAAAGTCAAGCGATGCTTCTTGCCTGAAGAATACAAGAAGTAGACTTATCATATCAGTTACTAATCACACACAAACAAAGCAAGACGGTTAAATGCACACTGGTGGTCACAAAAAACACATTATTTAAAAATGTCCATATTAACCAGTTTTTCTTTCATTTTGTGGGATGCCATCAGTGATGTGCAAGCTGCAGAAATAAAAGATTACCATCAGCCTTGGGGACTTAAAACAAACATAATGAAACCTCAACCTAAATAAAACTGACGACAGAATAAGTACAACTAGAGAATAGAACGCTTAAAAATGTTCAAACCACACACGATACTCATGCTCATCTCAGCTCAGTGACTGTCAATGTGAGGGTCCTTCATCCATCCATCCATTATCTATACACCACTTAATCCTCACTAGGGTCACAGGGGGACTGGAGCCTATCCCAGCTGACTTAGGGTGAAGGCAGGGGACACCTGGACAGGTCACCAGTCTATCACAGAGCTACACTTAGAGACAGACAACCAAGCACACTCATATTCACACCTACAGACAATTTAGAATCACCAATTAACCTCAACATCACCAATCTATATTGTATTCATCTCTTATTTCTTGCTTAGAAGAATAATTTAAAGATAGGACTTGGGTCTTTGTTATATTCAATTTATAACCTGAGTGTTCTATCTTCTATCTGGATCTTCAAGAACAACAACAACATTGTCTGCAAAAAGCTCTATATGTTCCTGCTCAGCAATAGGGTTTCTTAATCTTGAAGAGAGCCATAAATGTTGAGTGGGGCTGAGGCCAGAAATTGTTGTGTTTGTTTTCTGTTGTGAAGAAAACTATAATGGAGATACTGGAAGCAGGTGAGATTGACAACCAAGATGATCGGTTTTTACCAATAAACTACTTCAATTGAGTCAGACAAGGGTGAAGTGGACTTGATGCAACTCTAGAACAGCATTCCCTGCAAACTATAGCTACAATTGGTCAATCCATCCATCCATTATCTATACACCGCTTTATCCTCTGCAGGGTTGCGGAGGGCTGGAGTCTATCCTGGCTGACTTTGCGTGAAGAGGCAGAGGGCCCCTGGACAGGTCACCAGTCTGCTGCAGGGCTATACTTAGAGACAGACAAGCACACTCACATTCAAATCTACAAACAATTTAGAATCATCAATCAACCTCAGCATGTTTTCGGACTGTGTGGGAGGAAGCCGAAGAACCCGAAGAGAACCCACTCTGCACGGGGAGCATGCAAACTCCACGCAGAAAGATCCCGGGTGTCCTTCCCGGGACGTGAACCGGGGGTCTTCTAGCTGGGAGATGACAGTGCTATCCACCAAACCACCACGCAGCCATAACTGATCCAGTTGCCACAAATGTTTTGAGTGCCATTCAGGGTCTCCCTAGAAACCTTAAGTCCAGCCATGATTTGATGCTGAGAAAGCTCCACTTTGGTCAGAATAACAGTCTGACTTCTCTGCCTACTCTTATCATCTCTCTGCTACTTAGGCCAGTGTTACACTTTGTGTATCTGCAAGTGTCTGTGTGATATTATTTCAACATCTCTTCAAGTCTGTGTGGGTCCCAAAATGTGGGTGTGCGCAGACTTTTACCAAGGATAGCAGAGCGCATGCTTGGCAGTAGTGTGCACCCACAGAACGTCTAGACACCGATCTACTGCGCATGTATGAAAACATGTGCTCATAGCAGAGCAAAGCTGTGTTTCTACCAAGCGAACAATGGCTGCTGATGGACTCAGCTGAAAAAGTCTCTGATGATTTAAATGCATCCACCTGAGTGTCATCTGAACTCTGCATCAACAGAAGGACACAACTCAAGTAGGTCAAAGGAATCAACGTAGTCACTGCCACGAATCTACTTCAGTTTGATTGCTGACTGTTAAATAGTACAGAATCTGAAATATTTCCAAATTTCACGTCAGAAGGTTTTGTGTTTTTAACTGTTTATAAATTATTACACTTTCTAATTATTTCCAGTTTTCCATGAAAATATGACAGGTTTTCAAAGTGGTTTCATCCTTTCAGACCAATCCACGGAGGTAGGAACCACATACATGCTGCTTTCATACTACTGTCAACTCATAAGCAGTTTACGAGTATTGATAAAACAGTTGCGCAATAATGTGAATATGCTCATTAAAATAACATAACATTGGCCAAACTCACCAGAGACGATGGTTACAGGTCCACATATGTCCCCAAGCTTCTGCCGTGTGAAGTTTTTGATCAGGCAGCGGATCAGGGTGCTTTTTCCCACCTTGGGTGGCCCGACAACCACAATCACAACTGGAGGAGGTTTCAGGGGTGTCCGGTCTACAAGAGGGATGTGGTGTTTTTTGGTTTTTATGTCCTGGGCCCTGAAGAAGAGTATTATAAACAACACAATAGTTAGTGGCAAATATCTTGATTATTCCTGTGTTAGAGCAGCTGATATGACCATCGTCAGGACTGACCTGTGGAAGGTTTTGGCCATTCGGGCAGCGGACTGAACCGCAAATGCTTTAGGGTTGCGTTTCCGTGCATCCTCCTCCGCTGGCCCTCCCTGCTTCTTAGCCTTCTTCTTCTCTGCCTTTGGTCCACTGTGCTTCTGCTGATGCTGCTTCTGTTTCTTAACTTTCCCGTCCATTCTGTCCACTGTAAAGCACAGACCTGAGTTAAACTTGTGTGCATTAGGTGTCACGACAGAATAAATTGCTCATACACAGAAGGGTTGGATAGGACTTTAGTGAAACAACAGGTTGACTTTCTGTTCCAATGAAAATGTTTGATGAATCCATTTTGTACAAAAACAAATGCATATTCCGTAACAGTCGCCCCCTTTATGTCAACTTTGTATCTATATCTTGTTTCTTGTGTATTTAATGAGAAAAGACACCTACAGTAAAGTCATGTTGAATGATAACTCTCCCCTCCATTTGGTCTCTCATTCACAAGGTATAAAGCTATTAAAAATGTAAACCACAAACCATTCTAATAGATCTGACTAAGTCAGAATGTAATACTTAGAATTGAAATGCAGAGCATTAAAAAAAATATTTTGGGAATCAGTTAATTAAAGATTGTTCAATTATTCAATGGCATAAAATATGATGAAATAACTGTGAAGACATGACAACCTGGAAAACCTAAACCCTGCAAATGCTTTACAATTTCTTCACTAATATTGATGTTTGTTCGCAATTAGTCTTTTACCAAAATAGAGCAAGTTTTTTTTTGCCAATTTGTATGCATTTCAACTATGTGGGCAAAAAAAAAATCGGGTATCTGATAAATGTATCAGATCAATACATATACATAAATGTGAATGCATGCGTTTTAATGCACAAATGATTTGCAATATTCAACTGATAATCTATTAAACACTAAATGATGTACACACAGGTGACCTGTAAGTGTTTACAGTTTCACAAAACTCTTCATACGCATACAAAATTGGGCTCTACCTTTTAGCTCTACCAATAATATTGTTATGGTGTATCGCAGTTTAAGACATATTTTGGTCACTGCCACGTGAAAATAAAATAGGTTATTATATACAAGTAGAGGATCTTACTCATCCTCTAAGGTTGTTTATAAAGAGAACATTCCAGCTGCACGACAAAAGTCAATGCTTTTAAATGACCTTTAGGGTTTTAAATCATCTCGGGTTGATAAAGCTTTAGAAAATCCAAGTGTTGTTTGAGAGAGCTGCATGTATGTGAACACATGAGGCTACAAACAGTCCGAGTGTAACAGCTGTTTGTCTCCGTGGAGAAAGAAAAGCAGCAGCGACAAGAGTTCTGTTTAAAATAAAATAAAAATATATATATTTTTTTAAAGTACAAAAGGTGTCTCTCATACCTGATAATCAAACCTCTGCTGCAACTCAACGCCTGTTTCATTCAGATATCACATGTGCATTGTGACCTACGGCCCGGAAGTGTAAAGAAGCGTCACGTTAAAGCAAAACGAGTGGAAACAAAACAGTGAAAGGTTCCGCTCAGAGAGGGACCGATGTGGAGCGAAGTGTCGCCCTCTGCTGCTGCGATCGACACGAAGACAAAAGTAAAGATTGAACCATCCTTTTCCCTTTGCTTTGAACATATATCGTTTGGCTTCACTAACTATTCATCTGAGAAAAAAAATAAAAAATTATAAATATATATGATTAATCTTGTTGTTTATTTGGCCAAATGGCATATCTACGAATGTCGATAGACTATTCAACAATCAGTCTTTTCTGTATTTGACAATGAGGTCAAACAATATATTAAAACTATTTACCATTCCACTAACATGAAAACCATTGAGACTTTTGATTTATGCCCTCTTTTTCATGTATTTGTGTAATATGATATTCTGAAATACTACCTCTGAAAAATTGTAACCCCCTGGCGCTTTGTATTGCTCTATACTGTACGGTTTTTCTAAATAAAAAATGTAAAAATAAGAATGAAAAAGAAGACAAAGAAAGATAAAAACACACAAGAAGAAATGTATATATATGAATAGATAGATAGATAGATAGATAGATAGATAGATAGATAGATAGATAGATAGATAGATACATAGATAGATAGATAGATAGATAGATACATAGATAGATAGATAGATAGATAGATAGATAGATAGATAGATAGAAATAGGCAAAATACATAAATCAAATATATATAAAATATGGCATGCCGTTTAGGAAATTTTATATATATATATGTAACAGTCAACAATATATATATAGTGAAAATCTGAATATATATAGTCAAAGTCTGAATATATATAATGAAAGTCGGAAAGTCTGAATATATATAATGAAACGCTGAATATATAGAATGAAACTGAATATACAGAATGAAACGCTGAATATATAGAATGAAACTGAATATATAGAATGAAACTGAATGTATATAATGAAA
>NW_007577885.1:12475-29624 GCF_000690725.1 Stegastes partitus
TGGATTGCTGTTTGGTTAAAAAACTACAACTGAATGTGAACAAAGATATGTCAAAGAGGAGAAAGAAGGTATTGTATACATACAGAATGATGTAAAATGTAAGGGAGATCTGAAAGGAATAAAATGAGAAAACAAGATGCGATGAAAACAGCAAAGAGAAAAAACACAGAAGGTGAAATGAAAGACAGAAAAATGAATGAATTGCAAATACTGTTGTGCTGCAGTGGACCTCACTCTCTCTAACTAGTATTAATTTTACACACAATAAGAGTACAGCACAGCACATGAATTTTGTCTTCTATCAGAGATGCAGTTAAGATTTCACACCACTTGATGGTGCCAGTAGACAAACAACATTCTTGAGTTTGGTGGACAACATTCAGCACGGTGATGGTATTAACATCACAGAGAAAATAATGCCATCATGACAAAAGACACAGGGACAAATATAATTCTAGTACCAGCGTAGGAGGCACGGGAAGCTGCTTTTTGTTCAGTGTGTTTGAAGAGCCTGACCTAAGTCTTTGTCCTTTAATGTCAAATCTTACCACTATGATTACAATCACTGTCGTCATTATCACTGTCATCTCATGTACTGTCATGGCTGTTATCGTTAGCAACATGCTATGAAGAGTGCAATAAAGCCAGAAACATCAAGTGCTTGTTGTCCTTTGGATCAGCCATTGTCACCTTTATCCTAATTTATCATTATCTGCTTTATAGCATCTGGCATGCAACCACCATTCAGGGGGCTTCTTTATGTTTTATTTTTTTCTAGAACAAAAGTGAGGATGTCAAAACTATGAAACAACACATTATGTTGTAAACAAAGCAAAATCCGTTTTGGATTTGATATTCTTTTAAAGTAGTCACTGTTTGTCTTGTTGACAGCTTTGTATACTATTGGAAATAGCTGAGATTTATGAGGAAGGAACATTAAACCAGTACAAATCTGGACTTAGATCGGATAATTAGATCTGAGGAGGCCTCTTGGATGAGTGGTGAAAAGTCTTCACAGACCAAAAAGACGTCCGTTTGCCTTCTACTGGCTCATGTAGACATGAGCGTGACATTTTGTTTTCCTCAGCCTCAAAGGAGACGTTCACCTTAACAAGCTGCTCTACATATCAACATGAATACATACTGTATATAAAGCAAGTAGCAATAAGCTTGGAATCATGTTCCCAGTATTGTAGTCTGAGAATTATGTGCAAGTGCTGACCTTTCCGGAGCAGCGTCATAAAATGTGAAGCAGCTCCATAAAACATGATTAATGCTGAACTGTATTTGTTTGTGTTTTAGAGACCCACTGAAGCACTGTAAACCAAAGAAGTTGAAAAAGAATGATACAGATGATGATACATGGAAATGTGGAAATTTCCATTTTTTAGACTTTGCAGTGTTTTTTAAAAAAATTCTATAGTGTTAAAAAACAAAAAAAAACACAAGTTCTTCTATAGAGAAAAGCTCTGCAGCTCCACAGTCACTGTGCTGAGCCACATGCTGGATGACTGGTTCAGAGATAAAGAAGATAAGAAACGTGTAGCAGTGCTGCTGGACTTTAGAGAAACATCAACCATGGAAGATTATGAGAAAGAAGAACATATTATGGATAAATAGCAATTGCAACAGTTGGACACAGTTTTCTTTAATTGAGGTCTCGAAAGCGAAAATGTTTATGTTTTGAAGGAATTCAATGTCTCTGTGTTTGCAGATGATTTACACAATAACACCTACAGTTTAGCCCTGTGATAGACTGGCGACCTGTCCAGGGTGTCCCCTGCCTTCGCCCGAGTCAGCTGGGATAGACTCCAGCCCCCACGACCCCAGTGAAGATTAAGTGGTGTATAGATAATGGATAGACCTACAGTTTATAAATTAACCTCTGCTTTAAAGCAGGAGATACAATCAGCACTGGAGCAGATAAGATGTAATATATTACCTTTGAATATGTCTAAACCAAAAAGAATTGTATCCTGAACAAATAAAAAACAATGCAAGTGCTGCATCAATGAATCAGGGATGTAAAGGGCAACCCGGGGCTGAGTTTTATATAAATTTTCTATAAATGTGAGGCATTATGGTCAATTCAAGTAAAACAAGCATATCAGATTGTCTGTTTTCTCATGCTGGGTTCAGATGAAATGCTGTGGCCATGCATGGAAGTCTCTCCTCTGTTGATTTTACAAGCAGAATCATTTATTGCTTTGATCAGCAATGTCACCAATACAAAGACCCCAGATATCTTTACACAAATGGAACATCTTATGTGGAGTAGAGATTATAAAAGCACATCTTGTTTTTTTATGTTAGAGTTGATTATTGTGTTTCTTGTCTGTCTTTTCATGTTATATCTAAAACTACATAATTTTTCAAGATATGTACCGTATAATATATGAATGTCAGTGCATTCTAATGGATCAAATAACAACAATGGTTCACATGACTTTGTGTAATGTGAAAGAACTTGTGACTAGCAACACACTTACAAGGATTATCAGTAACTATGTGTTGTTCCAACAGATCCAAGAAGATTTCAGTCTCATTGTTTTGTGGTCCGAAATCTCAGTTTTCATCAACATCACATCCCCTCGTACTGGGCAGGATTGCTATTGCAACAACACATCATCAGTAGGGTAAAACTAACCTGTCTCACGACGGTCTAAACCCAGCTCACGTTCCCTATTAGTGGGTGAACAATCCAACGTTTGGTGAATTCTGCTTCACAATGATAGGAAGAGCCGACATCGAAGGATCAAAAAGCGATGTCGCTATGAACGCTTGGCCGCCACAAGCCAGCTACCCCTGTGGTAACTTTTCTGACACCTCCTGCTTAAAACCCAAAAAAGTCACGCTGGCTGACCCAACAGTTTCTCCCTCCTGTTTGGACAGGATATAACTGTAAAATCAAAATTTCCCTGAGGTAGCCTACCAAAGGCATCAATAAAGTTCTGTCTCATCTAATCTAATCTAACAGTAGGAAGCTGAGCAAACAACCAAGAACTAAACAGTGGAATACTTGATCAAGTTAAAGTCTATCACATAATTTATTAATGTGTGAGTCAGTTAACCTATGACTCATTTCTGCAGTTTAGATTCAAGCTGGAAAAACGTTTCGACCCTACATCTGATGTGCACTGTGACATTTATGTGCACTTGCAGAAGTGTCCATAGGGACTTCCCTCTGTACATCAGTGTGTGTATGAATGTGTGTTTAGTCGTAATAAAACAGCTCTTCCTGTATATACCCTGTGGACTGACTGGCGGCCATGATTTTTGACCTGTGGCAGACAGAGGAAAAGAAGAATAGAAAAGAAATGGATTTGCTTTTTGAGTCACTTTGACCAGTAAAATAAAAACTAGTGAAATAAAAACTATTAGTAAATAAAGAACAAATCAAAAAGACCTCATTTAGTTTTTAACACTATGACACAATAATGGAATAAATTCAATGAGATGATAGTATTGAGTGCATCAAGTTGCAGAAAAATAACTATAGGGTTAGGGTTAAGGACAAATACAACAGATATGGAACCGACTAATACTGTTTCTACTGCTGGGCCATGCGAACTACACCTTGGCTTACCCAAACACAAATAAACACAAATACTACACAAACACGACCGCATCCTAAAGATAATCTAATTCTCAATCCAAGTCCAAGGAGACAGGTCCCCACAATGTGAAACATCTTTGTCCCAACAACATGAGCACTCTAAAGCAAACACACACACACACACACACACACACCTGCACATAGGTCTGTGCTGCGCTGATGAATGGGCCCACTTTCAGCGCTGGGGTGTTAGCAGTGGAATGATCCGTCATTTAGCAGAGATGACTTGATGTTATCAGAGAGTGAGAGAAAACAGAGCAGAGAGAGATGAATGAGAACATAACAAATCCATAGCCCAAATTTCCACATCGCTGGGTCTGGCTGTTGCCATTCCAACAACAAACACTCGTGCAGTTTTAAAGAGCAGCGGTCTTTGTGGGTGAAGCATGTTACAAAACAGGCTGTTGCATCAATCGAACTGGTAAAGGAAATTCCCTACGCAGAGGCCACCAGTAAATCATAAATGATGTTGCATCAGTTCAGCAATTTGTACAAAAATGTATATTCAATAAATGTTTTAAAAGAATAATATTTAGGATCACAGTCAGTTTGATCCTGTCCCCTTGGACTTGCAAAACCAAGTTCAAGCTGTTTGGTAACAGCCAAACAGCCTGAATGCCAGGATAATGAGAGAGAAGTTTTTAGAGAATTTTTTATTACTTTCTTCAAAGTCAGAAGTTTACATACATTTCCTTTATATTTGGTAGCATTGCCTTTAAACTGTATGACTTGGGTCAAATGTTTTGGGTTTCCTTTCAGAAGCTTCTCACAATAGTTTGATGAATTCTGGCCCATTCCTCCTGAAAGAACTGGTGTAACCGAGGCACGTTTGTTGGCTGCCTTGCTCCACATGCCTTTTCAGCTCTGCCCACAAATTTTTTACAGGATTGAGATCAGGGCTTTGTAATGGTCACTACAAAACATTGACTTTGTTGTCCTCAAGCCTCTCTGTAACTAATTTGGCTGCATGCTTAAGGTCATTGTCCATTTGAAGACCCATTTCACCCAAGCTTTAACTTCCTGGCTGATTCCTTGAGATGTTGCTTCAATATTTCCACATAATGTTCCTTCCTCATGATGCCATCTATTTTGTGAAGTGAACCAGTCCCTCCTGCAGCAAACCACCACCACAACATGATGCTGCCACCCCCGAACTGGTGTTCTCAGGCTTCCAAGCTTCCCCCTTTTTCCTCCAAACGTAACAATGGTCATTTTGGCCAAACAGTTCAATTTCTATTATTTCATCAGACCACAGGACATGTCTCCAAAAATGAAGGTCTTTTTCACTGTGTGCATTTGCAAACTGTAAACTGGCTTTTTTTTATGTTGCTTTTGGAGTAATGGCTTCTTCTTTTCTCTTACCAGCTTCAGCAGCATGTTCACAAGGTCTTTTGCTTTTGTTCACACCAAAACACTTCATCTCTGGGACACAGAACCAGTCTCCTTCCTGAGCGCTATGATAGCTGGACATTCCCATGGTGTTTGTACTTGTGTATAATTGTTTGAACAGATGAATGTGGAACCTTGAGGCATCTGGAAATTGTACCCAAGAATGAATCAGACTTGTGGAGGTACACAATTCTCTTCCTGATATCTTGGCTGATTTCTTTATATTTTCCATGTTGTCACAAGAGAAAGCAGTGTGTTTGAGGTGTGCCTTAAAATACATCCACAGGTAGGCCTCCAATTCACTTAAATGTTGTCAATTAACCAATCAAAAACTTCTAAAACCATGACATCATCATCTGGGCTTTCCCAAATTGTTTGATAGGAATCTTAGTGTATGTAATGTCTGACTCTAAATTCTCTTTAAAAAATTCTCTCTCTCATTATTCTGGCATCAAGCAAATAGAAATAATTTTGGTAATCCTAACTGACCTAAAACAGGAAAGTTTAGTCACATTTAATGTCAGACAGGGAAGGGAAAAAAGGTTTTTTGTCTTTTTATACAGTGTATGCAAGCTTCTGGTTTTAACTGCATGTCAACGCATCAACATTTCCCATTTCAACAATCTTCATTTCATCTATGTATCATAGTTATTCTATGCTAACACTATCCTAATGATGTAATGCAGATATAATTCTTAGAGAAATTATACTACATCACAAGTCTCCTCCAAATCAAGATTTATTCATACAAAGTGGAGTCCCAGATGAAAAATATGCTCATATTGAAAAAAATATACATATTTAAAAATTTGATTTATGTTTTATTTTGAGAATGATCTTGAAACTTCAGAACTCTGTTCTTCTTGGATTAGACTATTATTAATATTAATATTAATATTTTTGTTGTTGTAGTGCAACTGCTTAATCAGTTATAAAAAACTACAAAAAATACAAAAAATACTTTCCTTTGTTTTGTCATGTTG
Organism: Stegastes partitus; assembly: GCF_000690725.1. Classification (NCBI taxonomy): domain Eukaryota; kingdom Metazoa; phylum Chordata; class Actinopteri; family Pomacentridae; genus Stegastes; species Stegastes partitus. Next base: position 18,464 of record NW_007577885.1, read on the forward strand.
TGACATGGAACTACATATGGTTCAGATGCATTACATTTTTTGCTAATGTGTGCTAAAGATGACACTTTCCATTTTCAATTTTCATGCTTTATTTCATTTATTTTTGTTCTAAATTTTACATAATCAGAGTCTGTTTTATCTACTTGTCCAAAACTGTCCACTACAACATGCTGAAAGTGGGCTGACAGGTTTTATTATTATTTCAGAAAACATTTGATATATCCAGCTAACATTTCACAAATATCTTTATAAATATCTGTATTTTGTGCAATAAGAATTTCAGGCAAATCATAGATGGAAGCAGAAATTGTTCTAAAAATGGGATTCTTCTGCCTGCTCTACATCTAAAATTTGGTCACATCAAAGTCAGAAGGGTACAGCTTGTTGGTTGTCTTACAAAATATGCCATAATTCATGGTATAATCTAAAACTTAGAGCTGCTTCACAAGCTAAATTTTAGAGTTCTCCAAAGTCATTGTCATCTGGGCACCATGATATCCTCCAACACAGACCCTCAACCCAACCCACTGAGTGCCTTTACTGCAGCCTTGCAGCCACCGCGTACAAAAATGTGCAAATATTTCTTGTTGAAAAAATGTGTATTTTTATTTCAAGAGAAAAAGAGAACTTTCTGATACACGTCTAGTTATTAAGAGACAAAATGAAGCCAGTTTCTAGTAACTAGATATTAGCTTTGGCTGTAAAGCTAATACCTATGGGAACATAAGAATAACCAGAGAGGGGACCAGGCTGATTCATATACATTACACTCAAATGTTTTATGCATGCTTGTTCTGCCATTTACAAATACCTGAAAATTTCTCAACTAGTATAATCACAGTGTGTTAAGAAAATTCAGCAGTAAAAATCCTATTGCTTGTTCTGTACTTCTACCCTATAATAAAGCCAGGCCTGGGATGATAAACAAACAAATGAAGCAAAAGTCAGTATGTAGACCTAAAAAAAACAACCTCAGGGCTCTTTATCAATACGATCTCAAGGTGAGGATGGTCATTTGAAGTAACACTGTACTTTACAAATGCAGATAAGAGATCTTTTTTAGTCGAAGTAATGATCACAAATGATTGACCCACATATTTGACCAATTCACGCATGTCATGGAATCATGGAATTTGGAGGCTATGTTTGGCAACATGACTTTCAAAATCTGTGCTAACACACATACATCCACGTACACACAGACTGAGACTAAGGTCCTGTCAGTCCCCAGTGACCTATGAGCAGGTCTTGGTCAACTGCTTTCACTTCCTTGTTTCGGATGTGTGGATTCCCCTCATGACACACACACACACGCACTGCTTCTGTTTATGGCATCAATAAAATATTTTAAAAAACACACTCCATTTATGGAAAAATAAGTGATTGGGACATCTAATGTTTTGTAACAATTGATGTTTAGCCATTATTTGTGCATTGCATAACATTCATAAATAGATTCTAGGTAATGATCACAGTGGGTTTAGAGCAAGATGTCAAGTTGGTCTTTGTCCAGTTCAGCAGGATCAGCTGTTGTGCAAGAAGGCCTTTGAATGCACCTCAATGTAGCATCTCCATCTGCTTCTTGAACCACTTCACAGGGTTGGATTCCAAGGCTGAGGTGCCATTTTCTGTCCATTTGGAGTTCAGCAAGCTTGTAGCAACTATGTTTGTCTAAGAGTAACTGTTCCAGATAACGTAGATATAAACTCCAAAGGGGTAAAAGCTATTACTGCCTTCTCTGTTACTGCCTCTGAGCTCACAGATGCCTCATCTTTTACATGTCCTGATGCTATTCCAGTGTGGACAAGAGCATCAATTTCAGTCAGTCGTCTTTTGAAGGCTTCATGTCATTATATTTGTGCAGTTAAGAAAAGTTAAGACAATATAAGATAAACTTTTTTGATCCCTCAACAGGGAAATTTATCTGTTACAGCAGCTGGATACAGATAAGGCATGAAATAAGCAAGACAATAATTACAAAAGTACAACATGACTAAAAAAAGTAAAATATGGTTCACACCAAGGAGATTTTTTTTGATTGGTGTTTGAGAGTTATAGAAATTGCCAGGTCATAATCATTGTGATAGGGACCTGATTTGAAAGACGACAGACAAGTCATTTGATACTGTGTCTATTAAAGTTTGTAACGAAGTAAGGGAGGGACCTTGTACAGCGAATCAGAAAGCCACGTCTGATAGCAACGGTATTTGTACCTGTGAAAGGTGGAACAAAATTAAAAGTTGGCTGTCCACATGTAATCTGGAGTCCATTTTGGAGTATGGTCAGAATGATGGGATTGTCTTTGTTTGCTATCACATGGTCACTTGTACACCCACACCAACGATAAACATAGACACAGGAGAGAAAGAGGACAAGAAAGAAAAGCTAAATGCTACAAAATTATAAATGGTCAGAGCTTTGAAAAGGAAAAGTTATGCTGTGTTGAGAGCATAAGAACAATAATACACAGCTCACCTTACTGAGGTACTTCTACACCCTTTATTCAGATAGAAGTGGGTTCATGATGATCAGTACAACTTCAGACAGGGTTCTACTAGCTGCAAAACAATCAATCCAAAAGTTTCCAATTCCAAAGAGGTTTCTGCTTCCCTAGACTCCCCTAAAAGGTATTTATTCATTTAATTATTGTGTAGACATAAAATGTAACTAAAGGAATTAAGTAAAAAAAAAAAAAGAAGAAGCAAAAAAAAAACTTACGAAAGCACACCCTAGCTGTCACTGTTTGAATAGAACATAGCCAGATACTCTGCCATTGCCCTTCATCTGATCATATCCCTTACCATATAACATAAACCAGAGGAGAGACCTACGTGGAGATGTGTTGGCTGGGGAGTAGAGGAGGACAGAAGAGCTGGAGGCAAAGTTTGCTGTCTATATTCAGCACGCCATTTGTGCCAACAAGCTAAAGAATGGAGGGAAACATGAACTAAGAGTCTGACTTTGGGCTGTCCTCATTTTGCTGAACAAAGTAACCAAAGCGTTCATTGAAGATGATCTTCTGTCTGATCTTCAGTGTGCCTTTCAAACTGGTAACACTGGCAATAAAACTGGCAACCTCACTGTCCAGGAAGACACCAGAAAGCTGAACACAGGTACTGTATCTGATGGTCTCACTAAAACCACAAATTGTTGTTGTTTTTTGTTTGAGTACTGATTAAACAAATGAGATACTCTGTGTTCATCATAAGGAGTATTTCTCAACTTCAGACTGAGCCAGGTTATAGGTTTCACCTGCCTCCAGTCTTCATGCTAAGTTCAGCCAACACCTTCCTGATTCCAGATCTGTATTACGCCATTCAGAGGACTGAAGTCACTTGTAGCTGATAATTACTGGATATAATTCAGTGCAATTCTCTGATTTATCAGTGATTTGTATGGAACTGCACTGCAGACTGGAGTCTCTGTTAGCAGTGAGAAGCAAAATACTCAAAATATTATTAAGAACAGTGTGATATTGTTGAACTAGTCTTTACTAGCTTAACTAAAACAGCTTATCATTGTATTATTATTATTATTATTATTATTATTATTATTATTATTATTTACCTATTTTAAAGATCAAACAGCCATTGCCTCAGCCTCTAAAGGCTGCCTGGCTACAAACCCACCTTCTATGGATTTACAATTTAATGACTGTATAATTGTAATCAGCGGAAATGATTCATCATTTATGTGCATGTGTGTCAAGTCTTTGTGTAGTAGGAGCATTATTCATATATTATACTGTATTATCTATTCAATAATTGAGCCTCCATCTCTGAAAGATCATAATATCTATTTCCTGTCTGAGTCATGATCTGTCCACACACACACACACACACACACCTACACACACACACACACACACACACGCAAGCACAGAACACCATCCAAACAACCTCTCGTACAAACACATGCTGTGCTTTCTCTTCTTGTCTCTCTTCCGGTGTCACTCCTGTTCCTTGTTTTTCCTCACGGTCTGGATTTTCATCATCTGTTTGTTGTAGTACTTTCCTCCTCATCCTCTTTCTAATGCTTGATCATGATGGTCATTTAGATGTTTTTTTTGTTGTTGTTGTTTTTTTTTTATATTTACAACTGTTTAGACCACTTTTTTTTTGTAAATGATACAACCTCTGTTGCCCTATTGTGTTTAGTCTACTTATCTGATCCACTTGGAAATTTATGCAAATGCTAAAAATGGCATTAACCTGAAAGTCTGCCTTGCTTTATCTGTCGTTTCCTTCTTTAGACCCTCATTCTCAACCACCCCTGGTAGAGGGCCTTGAAGCAACAAGATGTAAAGCCCCAATGGTTGAGTTAAAAAGGCAGAAATGTTTATTACTTCTAATGTTAATAAAGCAAAACAACTAATAGTCTTTTACTTTTCCTTAAGTTTAATGAATAGTTAATGCAAGGTGTTAACACAGATACTAGCAGGCTGGGTTATGATTTATAGACCACTGTCTGACACAGCCACAAGTTAAATGTGTTGCACTAAAGCAGGTGTACCGTATATAACCAGAGTAGGGTAACATTATGATAGTTTTGGTGAAAAGCAGCAAATTTCTCTGCTTCATTCACTTTGCCCAGTTTTGTCTTAAGTCTCAAAAATCTTTGCTAGCATGGAATATGAAATTTAGAAATTACGGAAAGCATGAGCAGACCAATCACAGTTCTATTGATCTCTGCATTTCCAAACAACATAACCCTGACATGTTGTTAAATACAGTGGCACTTTAGGCTCCATAGCTAATCCATAATCCATTTACCACAAAACTACATTCTATCTTGATTCCCTTAAAAACCCTCAGGTCCATGTAGTGGTCCATGTTACAGTCATGATGGAGAGGGGAGGTGACAGGTGATAGGGGAGGTCATTGAAGAAGGAGAAAAACAATGTACATTTTCAGATTTCTCCAAGAAGTCATTGGTGGTGTGACAATGTTTTGTTAACAAAGAGCCACAAATGAAAAAAAGAGAGTTTGAAAGAAAAACACAATGTCTGTCTCCTCTTATATCTGCACAGCAGACCAGTTGCAGAGTAACATGGGTATGAATGTTGGATTGTCAGTTTCAGAAAGTTACAGATATAGTCTAGCATTCAACATGCTATTGATTGAACCAGTTTTTGTTTACAGTATGATCTCTTTTAAAAGCTGACATATTGGAGTCTGCTAACCCATGTGTTTCTAATATCCCTGTAATACTTTGCTGTTGTTATGTAATATAGTCCTGCTTTGTTGCAGCATGACACCAGAAATCAAATCACCCTCAGCTGATGGCTTCCAGACAGTGTGAATGCTCTGAGGAAAGACAACTTGATTTGCAAGATTTTTGCAAGCTCAGTCATCTCAGGAATGTCCAACAGGAACCAGATCCCCTCACCTCTTCCCCATTGATACTCTGCCCACAAAGACCTGTGCAGGTCCCCCTTCCATCCATCTACCCCTCCATCCTCTCATACATCATCCATCCATCCATCCACCTGTCAGCTGTGGCGGGACCCAGCGCAGCAGACAGACGTGAGCTGCCGTCAGGTTGAGTCTTCTCTTACGAGGGTCCCTGTTTGAGCTGTCCAGGGCCCGATCGGAGCCTGGAGTGCTGTGCCAACTCAACTTCAGAGTGGACAAAGTGAAGAAAGCAGGAGCCATCCCATCAGTCTCTATTATGGGACAGCGTTGTTGCTTCGCTGTCGTGTTCCTGTAGTACTCCAAGGGAGATGCTGTCTCATACATCATCAGGGAACAAAGGGCCTAGCTGGGAGGGGGGGGAGGAGGTGGGTCCTTCCTGCCCCTGAGACACACAATCCTTCCCCCTCCTCTTCAAGTCCCACAAGAATTTGCAAGGAGTTGTATGTACATCCACCTAGAGCTGGTTAAATGTGCAAAAGAATCTTTTTCTTTCTGTTTCCACCCTCCATCCTAAATAAAACTGCATTTTTCTACCCTCAAAATAGGGCTCTTTCATCCCTGACCTCCAAACTCTGAATAGTGTACACTGAGCTTTTCACCAGATGATGATGTAAGCACCCCTGTCAGGATCAATCTGTGTGTGAGCAAAATCATTTTCAAAAGGAGATTTGCCCATAACAACAGTAATAACAGTAATAGTAACACCCAGTTGTGTCCAAGACCCAACCCTCTGGCCAATGATTTTAAGTTTTACTGATGAATGTGGAGGTAATCCTCCTTTGTCTTTATTCTATTTACTTTGTGTAAAGCAGCAGTTCCACTAGCACCAAAACAGCCCCAGAGAATAATACTACCACCACCATGCTTGATGGTAGATTTGGTGTTTTGGGGGTTAAAGGCCTCACCTTTTCTCCTCCAAACATATTGCTGGTCATAGCTCAATTTTAGTTTCATCTGACCACAGAACTTTCCTCCTGAAGGTCTTTTCTTTGTCTATGTGATGAGCAGCAAACTTCAGTCAAGTCTTACAGTGCTGCTACTGAAGGACTTCCTTTTTGCACGGCAGCCTCTTAGCCCATGGGGGTGTAAAACACATTTGACTATGGACACTGACATCTGTGTCCTAGCACCTTCTTATTCATTGCAGACCTGCTTTTTGATGATTCTTGGTTGACTCTTGACCATCCTGACCAATTGTCTCTCAGCAGCAGGTGATAGTTTGTTTCTTCCTGATTGTGACAGCAACACAACTGTACCATGCACTGTATCCTACTTCTTTCAGAACTTTGCTGAGCTCCTACTTCAACTTTAACTTTAGTTTGAAAAACACTCTGGCTTAGTCCACATCATCCACTTTTATAGACATACAATGACAAAAAAAAAACAAAAACAAGCATAAATTTTCTGCTCCAGGGGTCAAGAATGGTCAGCTTCTGTAGCACTCCAGATGTCTTACGTCAAGTGTTGAGTATGTGAAGATGGGATTTTGTCTGTAATTAAACAAGAAAAGACAGAGGTTGAGGGTGTGCTAGAGGAGCCTCTAGCAGTTGAAGTTGACCAACACAACGCTTGCATAGCTATGGGCAGTGCTGCTATCACTTCAGTAGCTGCAGTCAGCCCTCCCCCACACACTTGCAAATATTCAGAGGCCACGTTCAGACCAGCTGTAGCTCTGTGTGATGAAACTCAACCCTTTCATTCATTTGAATGCATGTAGCAGGGAGCCATTTTAGAAGGTTCTAGCAGAACGTCACAGACTCCTCCAGCAAAAATGCTAAAGTAGGTTTGTGCTAACTTCCTGTCATCCAGTAAAGGACTGAGAAAATATACCAAAAATGAACATTATTGGTAAATTTCTTTCAATATGAGCATAAATAAGCAGGACATTCCTTTTGATTACATTGCAGGTATTGTGCACATTAACCTCTGTGCAGTGGTTTGACCTCTGATAAGCCTTAAACTCATCGGTGTGTTTATTTTCAAAGACAGGATTTACAACTCTGTAAAAAGATCTTGGAAGAAATTATTTCATCACATGTTGCGAATAAATACAAAGTAAACATCATGTTATATAACAATCTATTGTGTGTTTGCATGTATTTGATTGGCTACATCTGTCTGGAGGAAGTTTCTTTGCGGCTATATGTAAGCTAGGCTCAGTCTACCTTGTGTGCAGCACCCCACTGCTCCAAAGATAAGACGTCTTTGTTTTATCAAGCAAGGCTAAAATTTGTTCCTTTTCGTCACCGACTGTTGACCTGTCAAGCAAAACTCCCCAAAAACAGCTACACAAATGTGTGTAATTGTTTTTTTGAAACTGAAGGTCAAACTAAGAGAAACAATTCAACCCCCAGTTTAGACATCTGTTGTGTTAGAAGTGTTATGTCCCTAATCTTATTTTCCAGTTTTTACATTCTTGATTCCTCTCCTTGACTCATCTCCTCATGTGTTTGTTTCTCTCTCAAGAGATGGTGAGAAAGAAGCACGAGGAGCGAAGAGGTGAGGCAACAGGCATTTAACAAGATGAGACAATGTGCCTTGTTTTAAAGCCATGTCAATTAAATTTCATTTGTAGCAGCAGAGCTGTATCATCTGTTCATTGCGTCATTATAACCTACCACTGCATTTTATGATCTATTTCAGATGAACAGAACAGTGTTCATGATAATGTACGGTATAAATGTACTCAAGGATAATAATGTGAATCGAGTGGATTTTTTTCACTTTATGTAAACACGTGTGTGTTGAAGTACAAATGATTAATGGAACACAAATGAATACTATGCAAAAAAGGAGTGACCTATATTATGATTGTGTCACACTATAATATACATGCATATTGTCAGCCCTTTTGCCAACATGAGGCTCATCTCATTTCATTCATTTTAACCTCATCATCTCCTCTGTCCTCCATCCTCCTGCCCATAACCTGGAAATCAGTCTTGCTGTCACAAAGAGCACATCATTTCCTAAAATGCATCTCAAGTAGAGAAGCTTCCTGGAGGAGCAGTGAATGCACATTATGTATCCCTCAATTATAGTATAGGCCGCTCTTTATGTATGTAGTTCTCTTTTGTGTGTCACAAATCTTTTATACTTCACATTGCATGTGTGTGTTAAATACAAAATAAAAATGTGTGACATCTGTACATTGCCTTCACAATCTGCTGTAAGTTGAATTGTAAATAAATAAATGTAAGTTATTGTGAACACTGACATAGATCACAAAATGCAGGGGTAGACTATAACAACATGTTATATTTAAATGATGTAGCTTTACAACAAAGGCTCTGAGGCAAGGATGCCTCATTTCGTTAAAATACCTGTTGCCTCGACTCCTCACTCCTCACGTCTCTTCCTTGGGTGGGAGGGACTAAGACACAAGGAGGGAATTCAAGAAAAGAAATCAAAGATGTGTCATTGGGATATGAGAAGAAGCAACAGTCTGCATATTCACACCTCTGTTATTTCACAGGTGCAGAATAGACTTCATTGAAGATGCAACAAGGATGCACAGGTGTATCACATAGCTCCTCCAGCAAGTCTTGTCCATCCTCTCTCCTCTAGATGCATTTTAGCAACTGAGACGTACTTTGTGATGGCACATCAAGATTGATTTCTGGGTCGTAGAGGACACAGGACAGAGGAGACGAGGAGGGGGTTTTGGATAAATAAAAAAAAAAATAGAAAAAAAAAAGGAGTAATTAAAAAACCTGTTTGGTCCAACAAACACTGCAGACAAACACCACACACCACCATGAGACACACTGGAGTCAGTTTACACAAAGGTTATCATTTCTATCAAAGCAGCAACAACAGTGACAAATGGGCTGGTTCCGCTCCATTGTTTTACACTTTACTGGCGCTCCTCTGAATCCTGATTGATAGAGATGCAGTTGATTATATCATCAGTTTGGACTTCACAAACCAGTGTTAACCACAGGAGTGTGTGTCAGAGGAACCCAAAAAAACAACAATCCAGTATCACTAAAACGGTTCAAGAAGAGCACATTTGCAGATGTTAGTACGAAACCATGATAAAAAAGAAATAAATAAATTAATTAAATTAAAAAAAACATCACATTCACATTCAAAACATGACAAAACAGAACAAAATGACTGGAAAATAGAATTATTTTCAGCCACATCCACTTCTAAGAAAAAAATCAAATAACTTATTTATGGGACATGAAGCACCCATGTTTATTACTTAACATCAAGGACTTGTGCTGGATAAGGATAGGACTGTAGTGATGTGTAATTCAGACAGTTTTGTAATTGTTTAGGACACTGTGGTGTGTCATTGTTCTCTTCCAGTCTAAGAGCAGTTTACAGTCTATTTCAGGACGGAGGTGGAAAGTTCATGGTCACCAACCACTTGGTCAGATACCCCTCTTAGATGTTATGAAGCTGAATGTCTGGACATGCAGTGTTGTGCAAAAGTTTAGCACTTTAGAAGTTCAGGTTTAGAACTTCTAAAGATCAAGCACTTCCACCAAGGAGGCACCTGATTGGTCCTTAATAATTGTAATAATATTGATAATTTTATCTATTAAGCTTAACTGCAAAGTGTATTCCAGTTTAGGCAGCTACAAAAGCATATGTTAGAACTGCAGCACCATGAAGTGATGGATCAGGTCTCGAAAACAGTCTGTGCCAGCTGTATGGTAAGAAAGGGCAAGATCTATGATTTGGATGAAACTTGTCACCAAATGCAGTAGACAGGTCGACTAGTGCTGTTGCAGTTTTCTGTTTGGAGCTATCCAATACACACATAGTAATTCTATACAAAGCATGTACAGTTTTGTATTAAATTACTAGAATCACTTTAGCTTCATTTTGTGTAATTGTGATACAGATCTGTGTTTACTTTCTGTAACTGAATCTAGATTTACCAAATAAATATATAACTACCAGAGGCTGATAAATACATTTGTGAAAGCTACTACCTGAACACTGATACACATCGTAATGCTGATTTAGGTCATTGTGTAATTAGGGGCAAAGTTTTACTTTTTGGAGACAAATGATCTTAGAAGGATTACCTGCTGTGCTGAGCTGCATGTCCGTGTGCACAGTCTGGAAATATTAAACTCAACATAGAAAATTTTATGAAATAAAAAAGAAAAATGTCCATCAATACACCACTTTAGGTCACCAGTCCTTCACAGAGCCACATACAGAGACAGACGACCAAACACTCTCACATTCACACCTGCGGACAATCTGGAATCGCTAATTAACTTCAGCATGTCTTTGGACTGTGGGAGGAAGCTGGAGAACCTGGTGAGAACCCACGCTGCACGGGGAGAACATGCAAACTCCACACAGAAAGATCCCAGGCTGAGACTTTAACCCAGGACCTTCGAGATGTGAGGCGATGGTGCTAACCACTGCATCACCATGCCGCCCAAAAGAAAAAGAAAATGATGAAGTTAAAAAAAAATTAAAATTAAAATAAAAAATTCCAGAATGGAGCTAATAAATAAAAACAGGACATAAAAGGTACCACAGATACATTACAGATTGCTTTCCCGTGTGTAATACAAGTGTGTGTCTCTGTGTGTGAAGAATTCCTTTTCATCACTCCAGACATCTCATCTGGGCCGTTAGGGTCTGCAGCCCAAGCATGAAAGACACAGAGAACACAGTTTAATGATGTGTAGGTGTGTGTGTGTGTGTGTGTGTGTGTGTGTGTGTGTGTGTGTGTGTGTGTGTGTGTGTGTGTGTAGGTGTGTGTAAATTGT
>NW_007577885.1:29660-53994 GCF_000690725.1 Stegastes partitus
TTCACATAATAAGTCATCTGAGAACACTTTACATTGTGTGGTGAAGACCTACGAAATTATATTAAAGCAAGAAACCCACGAAATCAAGCAAATCTATTTGAGGACCACTGTGTTAAACCCTCATCATGCACTCGACATCAGTCCAACTTGTAGCTTTTCCCGTATTTTCATTTTATACTGCTTTATAGGACCTAAGGTAGAACTTCTGATGGACAATGTTGAACTTATTACCCCCTGTTTATGTTTCATGAGTGCACTTGAATACCAACACATGCATTCTCAGCCTACACTTTCCCCTTTTGAGTTTTTGAAAAAACTAAAAGTTTTGCATGGACAAAGCTCTTTGGCTTTGTTAAATAATTTACTTATGAATCAGGCTCATACAGTTGGTTGCCCTAAGAGGTCCCCGCTCAAGGTTTGCAGAGAATTAATCCATCCTGGAATCATCACCAGCAGACAGAGCATGCGATCATCCACATATACCACAGTTTTTGAAGTTCATGAAGTAAAACATGTGCATTCACATTTGAAGAAACTGTACAGATTGACAGCCAGCCAGAGTTGCTCTTCATGTGCTTGTGTCATTTCAAACAACAATTTCCCTGATTTAAAAAAGTTCTGTTTTATTTTGTCTTATCTTATCTTGCTTTAGATTGTGAGTCTGCCTTTGCTGGCTCACGGCCCACTGATAGAGGTACCAAATCCCCAGAAGACCTCTGTCTGAAGAAAGCAGCTTTCTGATGGGAAGACTGAACATCAGCAGTCCATTTTTTCCCGCTGCCTCAGCTCAAGTTATGCAGATATTTTTTTCTGGCAAACTAATGAATTTTCATCTTTGGCTGCGGTTGTTAGCATTCTTTGACAGACAACAGAGTTGGCTTCATTCTCAATGATGGCCTGATTCTCTGAGGCCACAGGGGGCAACAGATAAAAGACTCCTCATGCTCTCAACAGTGGAACACATCGTGAAATAATGACAACTCTGATGGCAGAGAACAGGCTGTGTATTGACTGAACACAAAGGCCATTAAGTGATCCATAAGCAGCTGTTATCATTGTCTCATTGTCCCAATGTGCTTATTCCAGAGGACAGAGGAATGTGTCTGTTTATGAATATGTGTGTGCATGTGTGTGTGTGTGTATTGCTATGCAAATAGTGGACGGCCAGGAAATCAGTCCATTCAGACTTCTTTGGCTGTGGCTCTGACGACGGCATGATGAAGGTGACTTGACTTCTGTGCAATGTCAGTCATGCACATTTTAAACAGCCACAGAATAATGTTGGCTTTGTGCGTGAGGACCAGCAGAAAATGCAAATAAGATTTCTGACAAACAGGGGTTCTCACAACATTGTTCTCAGTGAACGCATAACTCAAACAATATTGTTTTATGTAACTTAAACCCGAGATGGTGAGATGTGGACTCTGTGTGTGATTTAGCCTGCAACTCTGTCTGGAAAACCTATTCATGTACCTCTCATCATGTTTTTGACTTATGGTTCCCAGCGTTTCCAGAAGTAGAATGGGAGGCAGAGCCTTCAGTTATCAGCTGCTCTGTTGTAGAATCAGCTCCCAGTTTGGGTTCAGGAGGCAGAAATCCTCTCTGCTTTAAGATGAGGATTAAAACTTTCCTTTTTCATAAAGCTTATAGTTAGGGCTGCTCAGAGTCACCTGAACTGTCCCTTAGTTATGCTGGTATAGGTTTAGACTACTGGGGGTTTCCCATAATGTACTGGGCTCCTCTTCTCTCCTCTCCTCTCCTAGTAAGGTGAAAAGGGCCAAGGGACACGTCACTAAATATTAACATTGTTGTATTAACCTTCATTGCATTAGTATGTGTTATAAATTACTTGGTGTACTATTGTACCATGGCTCTCTCTGTCACTGTGATGAGTATGTCTGAATCAATCTATGGTCTGAATGAAGCAGTCCATCTATCCATCATCTTTACACTGTACTTAATCCTTGCTCGGATCGCGGTGTTGGGGTGTGTGTGTGTGTGGGGGGGGGGGGGGGCTGGAGCATCTCCCAGCTGACTTAGGGTGAAGGCAGGGGACACCCTGGACAGGTTGCCAGTCTATAATAGGGCTACACTTAGAGACAGACAACCAAGCACACTCACATTCACACCTACAAACAATTTAGAATCACCAATTAGCCTCAACATGTTTTTGGACTGTGTGGGAGGAAGCCGGAGAACCCGGAGAGAACCCACGCTGCATGAGGAGAACGTGCAAACTCCTTGCAGAAAGATCCCGGATGTCCTCACTGGGGACACAAACCAGCGACCTTCTTGCTGCAAGGCAGCAACCACCGCGCCGCCTTGCAGCTGAATGAAGCAGTGAGCACCATTAATGGGAAAATGGAAGTGTTTTGAAACAATGACTTGATATTGAGTTGGGTTTCAGCATTAGAATTTTTATGCATTTTGAAATGTAAAGTTGGTAATAAATTTATAAAATATAGTTTTAGGCAGAAAATTAACTATTTGGTGTTTTGCTGTGTTAAGAATTCAGAAAAAGTATCTTAAGTTCAGTAAAATCAACCAGAAATCTGAGTTGTAGCTATAGCTCTAATGAAGTGAATGAAGGTCAGTTTTCAGTGTTGTTGTTTTTTTTTTAACGGAACAAACATCTTTAAGCATTTCAAAGACAAGTGGCACAATCGGCAAATACTGTGAAGCCAACTGAATTTATGTTCACAGACGGATTGACCAGGAGACCATCACTAAGACCACGAAGATAGTGTGCTGGTGTGTTTGGCATAATTTGGTCAGGTTGCATCCGAACTACTGTATTCATTGAATAGAGTTTCTGAATATCCTCAACTTGGAAAGAGTTTTCCAAAAGTTCTATTTTCAGTAACCTAAAGCTGCGCTTGCGTCTAGATTAAGACACAGAAAAAGTTTGTGAACAAGGCCTCTGATAAGTGGTGCATCAACTTTAAACAAGAAACTTAAAACCAGCTGTTGCAGGGAAGAGAAGCCAGAACTGGCATTGTATGAAAAATTTTATAGTTTTTGTCAAGATTTGAGCTGCAGCATTCTGAACATGCTGAACACACTTATAACACAACTAGACAAGAGGAAAGGATGTTATAAGAATCAAGTTTGAAAGATGAATGGATTGCATGGATAGATTACTGCCGGTCTGGTTTTAACAATATTGCAAAGGTGCAAAATTGCTGTGTTCGTAATACCATTGATTTGTGGCTGCAATGTCAGGCAAGAATCAAAAATAACTCCACAGTGTCTGATAGTTGAGCATTAAGAAGTGACACAGCTACCAATGTTAAGGCCAGTTCTCATTCAGAAGACTGTACATGGCTCAATTACAGCATTTAACAGAGAAAAGTTCATGTTCATCCACAGTTTTTTCTCAGGTAGACATGTATCTAACTGAGGAGTTGGAAGAGTTCATTGACATATCATTGGCGTATCATCAGCTCATGAAAATTATCAATTACCAGCAATGTAAAAATAACAATTACCAATTACTAAACTTGGTTATTTTTATCTCCACTTACTGAGATTTATCTCAATTAATGAGTTGATTACTGTTTCTACACCAGTCTCTCTCAAAATGTTTCTTTTGCTAAAATTGCACAGAAAGAATTGAACAAATGGGTTTGTACATAGACATCCTCACTGTCTGACCCTCTGGGGTTTTTTAATGAGGTAATGAATTAATTAAAGAATTAATGAGTTTACCTCATGCCTCATCTAATGAAGACAGGTCTCTAAGCAACACACTCCTCCTCTTAAGCAGTGACACTGTGTCGGTGTAAACAACAGGAGTGTGTGTGTGTGTGTGTGTGTGTGTGTGTGTGTGTGTGTGGGCACTCGTGTGTGTATGTGTGTGAGATGAGAGAGAGAGAGCCTATAATAAACTGGCCTCATTATTTCTCAAGAGGATATTGCTTTCTTTGTGTCTCCCTCACTCCTCACACAGAATGCATCATACATAATGCAGCATGTACACGAATGCACTGAGTTACTCACACACACACAAGCACACACGTACACAAAATACACACATGTGAGAAGGTACTCAAACCTGAACCCACACAACTGTGCCAACTATTTAATTGCACACATGTGCACAGTAAGGTACGTTTGCTCTGAGAGTGTTTGGATGCCGGTGACTCAGCCCTGAGTTTTAGAGTGTTTGAGATGTGGGTGACTCAGCCTCATGTTTTGTTGTTGGATTGACCATGCTCACTTCCCTCTGCTGTAGCAGTCAGTGAGAGGCAAAACAGAGCACACCACTACTCCTATAGGTCAGCACCTGTTTGGCCTCGTAGATGTTTGACTTAAAACATTTCTCACCTTTCAGAACATCAAATACATCCTAGTATTTTTTTATTTTTTTTTTAAAAACCTTGACTTTGACTAGTGGCTTTCAGTCCATAAATGGTGACTGTAACCTGTTATTATGGCCTCAGTATGGCTTGTTATACATCAGATAATACAAAATAGGCAGTTTGTCTTCCCCCTCCACAGCAATCTATTTGACTGACGCCTCAACATCCACACAACATCCAGAAAGTGTGCTGCAGACGTAAATCACATACACTGGCAAGAAAAAGGATGTAAAGCCTTTGAAATGACCTGGTTTTCTGCATTAACTGGTTATAAAATTAAATTTCATCTGGAGACATGAACACTGAAGAGGTAACCAAGCTTCTATAGAGCTGCACCTAGACAACCACTCTGACATTAATCTGTAAGACACCTTGCAAAGCAGCTCCACATCATGATGCTGCCTCCTCCACTTAATAATACCATGACACAGATATGATGACATTTACATCATGATCTTAACCAAATGATTCAACTTAGGTTTCATTAGTCCCTGGAACCTTTTCCCAGCAGTACTGTCGAGTGTCAGGGTGCTCTCTGGCAAACTTTAACTGTGCACTGATGTTTTTTTTTTTTTTTGCAGAACGACAGCTTCTTCTGTTTTAACCTTCCATGGACAACATTCCTGTTCAATGATCTATGTATCACAGACTTGTGAACAGCAGTGTTACCCAGCCCCAATGATTCCTTTAAGTCTTTAGCTGATACTATGGGTTTCTTTTTTTCATCACTAAGCATTCTGTGTTGTGCGTTTGAAGTCATCTTAGTTGGACTCCCACTGCTACAGAGAGCAGCCACAGAGTTAAACTGTTTCAATATATAAACACTTTTGTAACTGTGGACTGATGAATTTCTGAAGCTCTTTGAGATCACTATGTAACCCTTTCTAGCTTTGTTCAACCGTTCTTCGTGATATGTCTGCTGATGTCTCTTTCTTGTAAAGATTCACATCAGTAGCTCTTTCATGTGGATAGCAGACTCTAGAACTGACTGAGTCTATACACAACTGGTAGAAATACGAAAACACAGAAATTCCCTCTTATGTTTTTAATTTGAACAAGACAGAAACAACCTATTACATATTACATTTTGTTTTAGTTAAGCATTATCTATGTGCAAATCAACATTTTGTGCAAACACAGCATATTCCTACCAAGTGGACCTATTACCCTGGGGAGGTGCACATCAGGCTATGGCATAGGGTCTGTAGCTACACCACATCTATGGCATACCTAACATATGGATTCAACCCAAAAGTATAAAACAAGCCTTAGAATTGGGTAATGTTTAGGCATAAAACCTGCTGGGTCAGCTCAGCCACTAGAGGGCTTAGTCACCTGAGAATCATTCTGCTGAAACAGCAGCACCAGTCATTTTTTCTTGAGACAGTCTCAATTAATGCAATGGCCTTAGCAATAAAAATGAAACACATGTTTTTCTCTTAAGATAAACTATATTACTCTATTTTGCAGTCCATTATTTGTGATCAGTAAGGTCTATACCGTACCATGTTAAACGCTGTGAGATGGCATATATTGTAAACTGCGCTATACAAATAAAATTGAATTGAACTGAGTCAGTTCAGGATTTAATGGTTCTGAAACTCTGCAAAACTGGAGCTTTAAGTATCAAGCAAATCTTTGGACACGTTTCCCCCAAATAACCGAATGATCAAATGCTATAAAAGTGAATGGAATTTAATTTGTGGTTAACAGAGCATCAAAAAACAACGTAAGGTAAAAATTCTGCAGCAACATATCATCTACTGTCAGTGTTTCCATTGTGCTATTTGAATGAATCCTGTGGCTATGTGCTGGAGACCCATACAGGAGCACATCATTTTTAGAATAGAATAGAATAGAATAGAATAGAATAGAATGCTTTTATTGTCATCATGCACTGAGTACAACAAAACTAAAAGACAACTCCAGTGGTGCAAAAGTATAAAAGTAAAAGTATAAAAAAGACAAATAAGAATATATAAATATATTTTCAAAAGGAGTCAGTAGGAAGTATATATAGTTAGCCAAACGGTAGAATAAATATATTGCACTGTTGCAGTAGGAACACTGGGGATATATGAGAATACAAATAATACAAATAAAAAATTATTATAAGAAATACAATATATAATATTATACATATAACATGGTATAGGATATAATAATTAAAACATAATTATAATTTAATATATATAGCATAGTATAGTATAGAATAAATAATAAATATGTATGATAAATAGTACAGACTATAGACTAATGTGCGTTCAGTATCCGTATTACACTTTGGTAGAAGAGCATGATGAACCACAGATAACAAAGCTAAACAAAACTGCATACAAATCCTGGATCTGGAAAAACACTAATGACATATTACTTGAAACTGTACAGTGAAAAGATGGACAGCACCCAGAGGCGGTGATGGAGGATGTGATGTTGGGTGGGGGAGGGCTGTAGAGAGTTCAATGGCCTGTCTGGCCTTTCCCTCTGCAACTCTGCTGCACCTTCAGGCACTCTGGGAAATGTAGTGTCGCTAAAAAGCAGGCTTTGTTTTATGTATTTTGGGTATATTAGTATATTCAATAAACTTAGAGAATTTAACACCGTTTTTTATCAAACAAGATGGTATAATGCAGTGATTCGCTGTTCTTGTTAATATGATTTAAAGTACTGTTTTATTTTCCATAAAACCTCATATCCCAGGCTGCTTTTCGGTGCGCAGGCTCCGTGAGCGCGGACCAGAGGGCTTGACGGTGGAAAATGACTGGAGGGAGGCTCGTATCTGGTGGCGAAAGTAGACAATATCACCATGAATTGTGGTTTGTTATCTTAGAAGTCGCAATTTTGTCTTTTTTAAACGTATACTAACCAACTCCGGAGTATATTTGGTGAGCCTGGAGGCTCAGGAAGCATTTTAAGAAGTTTTTTTTGCCGTCGGAACAGTGCCAGAGACACACCGATAACCGTTATTTTTTTCCTCCGCCAGAATGCCGCGGGACAACAAAACTCCTCTCATCCAGAAAATAGCCAAGCAAGCCTATATCACCTTTAACGGCCTTAAGTCTTCGGCCGGCGGGGATAGTAAAGTTGTAGCAGACAAACTGAGCGAGCTAATATCCGTAGTGACCGCCGTTAGAGCTGCTGACCTGAAAATTGCTCCCCGCAAAACCAAGCCGAGCTCCGGGGCAGCAGAGCTCCAGAGCCCCCCGGTCACCTACATGCACATCTGCGAGACGGATGTATTCAGCATGGGGGTGTTTCTGCTGAGGACCGGAGCCTCCATCCCGCTGCACGACCACCCGGGGATGAACGGGATGCTGAAGGTCTTTATACTTCATGTCCATTTTATCTGGTCCTGGATAGCCCCCTGTGTTCTCGGTGTTCTGGCTCTGAGTAGTTACCTTATTTTAGCTAGCTATAGAGAGCCAGGAAACACTTTCAGGACTCATGAAGCGTCAGTTTAAGCAGGTGCTTTAAATACTTTTTAGTTGGGCTACATTCAGTCACCTGTTGCACAAAACAAGTAAAAATTTGATGTAGTGTCATGATCCACCTTTGCACACAATTGAATTTGATTACACTTTGAAAACATGTCTTTTAGCCCAACGGATCTATTTTCCAGGAGTTTTCAGCATATAAGTATCACTTTGATTTCACATTGAAAACATGAGGCTACATTACAGCAAAATGTCTGATTTTCAAGGTGTTGGAGGCTCCATGTCTGCTGTCATGGTAACCACCTCATCCAAGACCTGTCAGGCCCCTGAGGCCAGTATGTAGCTGTGGACCTGTAGACTTACAGTCAACATTAGTTGTTTTCATAAGCTAGTGTCATTTGTTTCCCTAAGAATTTTAACAATTCATTGGCATCATTTTTTTTTAAAGCGACTGTCGTGAATGTGCAAACACTTGATTGTCAAACATTAAAAGCAACTTTCTGATATTTTATACATACATATGATCTAAATCAAGTTGAAGATAATGTTGGCTACAGTCTCACAGTACTTTCACCTCCAGTACACTTAATAATTCTTGGTGTAATTTACTTGACACATAGGAAATGAAGACAGTTTGATTAAACACTAAACTGACAACAGATAATGTCTTAAAGCCATAATTTGAGACAGAGTTTGTCTAAGAGCCCAGGCTAAGATGAAGGTTGGAACCTTAGGGATCTTAAACTGAACCGTGACTGGAATTTGCACGTAGTATGAGATCAACTACACCAAGACTCGCATCATTAGTGAATTTTGTGTGCATGCCTTGTAGAGGGACTCTCTGTCAAAATCAAGGTTTGTGAGCTGGGTTATTTGAGTGATTGTGCTCTTATTGTACAGACTGTTAAATGAATTGGGTTTCATCAGATTATCACAATCCAACACAGTACTTGCAGCACAGGAATACTTGCCTTGAACTTAAAGCCCCAATTCGGTCACTGTTTAGACCTCTAAAAGCTCATATCAGAGTTACATATTTAGAAATTTTCTTCCATCAAAATAAGCCCATCCTGCTTTAAAATGGCTTAGATGTAAATCTACACCATTGCAAAGAAACATTGGAGGCTATGGACATAACCAATGGTCAAAGGGTGCATTAGGTGCTTCCTAAACACTACTGAGTCTACTATTGGTGTGTTTTGGACATTTTCTTCTGTTAAAGAGTTTTCCTGACCAGTGAATGTTTACGGAGCCTGGGTGGGACTACAGTACTCTGTATCATAGCATGAAGCTGAACCTTTTCAAAGTCACACTGAATGCAAGTGGAGTAAATTCTGCTCCTGAAACCACAGAGGTGAATACATTGTTATAGCAATAACATGGCTGTGAACTTTGGTCATGGTGTTTTGTGTAATGATGAAGCCAAGATCGTGGATAGTGTGAAAATTCATCCCCAGCTGGCTACAGGTGCAGGATAAAAATAGTAACTAAACAGAGAGGTTTTGCATACACTAACTGTTGATATCCTCTAGCAATGCTATGACTGCAGCTTGTGAGATTGAAGTTTCCCCTGATCACAGATCAGATCACTTTTTCAACAGAAAAATATCATGTTCTGAACCAAGCTGTTCTAACTGTCATATCCAACCAACCTTTAATTGCCATTATAATTGTGATGTAGAGGATCCACGTTTCACCTGAGGCAGTATGTGCTAGTTACTTCGCAGGAAAATTCCAGCTTCAGTTTATCTGTGTGGCAAAATCATTTCAATAATATGTAAACTGTGTATGGTTTATCACATGACTTAAGTAGATATACAGATAAATTATCAGCAATTCTGTTTTTAAAATGGCACTTACTGACAAAAAATCCTACAAATGCAGGTGAAAACAGTAATATGTTCCTGGGAAGTAATCATTTTAACAGTCTAGGAAAACCTTTCAATGGAAGACTGTTACATCTACTATTCTGGCCGGCCGTGGTTCAGGAGGTAATGCAAGTTGTCCACTAATCACGAGGTGTGCAGTTTAGTGTTGACCCTGAAACCTCGATGGCAGGTGAGCACCTTGCATGGCAGCTGTGCCACCACTGGTGTGTAAGAGTGAACGAGAAACACATCGTAAAGCACTTTGTAGAACCTAGCTATGTTTAAAAGGCACTATGTAAGTGTGGATATTTTCCACGGTCAACTTTGATAGTAACAGTAAGAAGCTTACCTATATATTATTGCTCAGTAGTATTGTTTATTGTCTTTGCTAATTGTTTCCTGTGTCCTGTCCAGGTTCTCTATGGGAAGGTCAGCGTTCGTTGTTTTGACAAGATGGGGGATAACGTCAATGGAAGCACTGTCCCTCCTGAGTTTGACCCCCCACTGGCCCCTCTGCAGATGGGCTCTGTGTGGCGCTCTGTGCTCCGCTCTGACACTGAGTACTCAGAGACCAGCGGGCCGTGCCTTCTCACTCCTGTGCGGGATAATCTCCACCAGATCGACGCAGTGGAGGGACCTGCTGCTTTTCTGGATATCCTGGCACCCCCTTACAATCCAGATGATGGGCGGGACTGTCACTATTACAAGGTCCTGCAAACTGTGGCAGAGGAAGGAAAAGATGCAAAGGATAACCCGGAACAGCAGGGAGAGAAAGAGAAAGGTCAGACATGGCTGCTAGAAGTCCCTCAGCCAGAGGACTTCTGGTGTGGTGGGGAACCATACCCAGGCCCTGCAGTCTCTGTCTAAATGGACCGCTACTCAGAGGATTACACTGCAGTGTGTGACAGATGTAATATTGTGACATCCATCCATTTACTAGGGTAAATTTAGTTTTGTATTCTTCTGCAGGAAAGCCAAATATCTGGGTTTTATTACCTAGAACTCAAAAGGGTTGAATGCCTTGTTTGAGGATGCAGCAGGGAAAAGGGTTGTAGAAACAAGAGTTTGAACTGTGACACCACAGCGAGAGTGGGTCCGCTGAACTGCCTTCCACAAACCTTAAGTATTCCCATCAGTACTGGGAAAAGTGTTGACACAAGGAATTCCTATTCCTAATGTGGTATATTTCTTTGGACCATTATGTTGCCTTGTACACACAAGAATGTTATCAGCCAAACGTTGTGTGAATGGTGGGTTATCATTAGGATCTATGCTGTGTTTTGTAAAGCTTGGAAAGCTTTTTCCACATTATCTTATTTCTCTGCTGTCGATGACTCTCACATGACGCATTTTAACGCCAAAGACTGTAACTCAAGTCGTACCTGCCTTATGTGTGAATGTAAATGTATACTTAACAAGTAGGCCATTTCTATTGTACACACTAATTTCTTCTTCCAAAGTGCACACACTCCATTATATGTACTTTATTTTCTTTATATTCCTTTAACTTATTCCAGATAATATAGGTTCCAAACAGGTCTGGTCGGTTATGGGATAAAAAAGCTGATGTTCAGTGACTTCTACATACTCTGTGATGTATTATACTGTCATTTCACCTCATCTTCCTGGATCTGGAGTTACAGTATATGGCGCATATAATGCATCATTTAAAAGGCTTATTGAAATTATTAAATGAAAACAGTTAAAAATGAAAGCTGTATTAGAGAACTATAACATTTATATGGTAAAAGCCGACATATTTTCTGTACCACTTTTTACATGTAGCTTAAACTCTGTATCATTCCAGTCTGTATTTTACTGTACACTACTTTAGCTAATATCTTAACTTTCCTCTGGCTGACATTTGACTCCACACAGATCTATGTGTCAGTTCGACAATGATTGTGTTACTTGATGTTGTATGTGGAACAATAAAACAGATGAGGATTCTCATTAGTAATCATAGTCCTTTATTGTTCTTGAGTTTAAAATCAAAATTTGGAGTTCATACCACACAACCTAAAGCAACAAGTATTTAATGTTGGAAAGTTTTCTACATGTTTGTCTATATGTTGTGTTATTGTGACATACAACTACATGTGGTTCAGAAAATATAATGAGTTGATTTGATTTGAGATGGCACTTTTCATGACAGCTCAATTCTTTTTGCTGTTTTTTGTTGTTTTTTTAAATTAGTTTTTTTTTTTTTTTTTTTAATATATACTTCAACTCACCTATAACTTATTTTGATTTATACCATGGTCTGGGTGAATACTCAATTCTGATTGGCTGCAGGGTGTCCATTAAAAAGTGATATAGGACACCTATAAAGAAGTTCCGGTCAAATAACCTGATTGTTCTAAATTAATGCGCTGACTCAAACGGTAGTTGGTAACCGTGGCAACAGAAACTCAGAACATACGTTAAATATTTATATTTCGCATCATCCTCTGGACACACACAAGCGGTAAGAGGTGCACTTGCCCTCACGTTAAGCAATCATCTCACTTCCCTCCACTTAGGCCTAATATAACAGCTGCGGCCGACCGGTTACCTTGGCAACGCGTCACAACGAGAGACATGAAATAGTCCGCTCAGCCGCTTGTTGTGGAAAACTTACGATTTTAACGGTAAAAAACAACATTAACGTATTAATAATTGATTTAATATTTATTTACTAATATCTTTCGTAAGTGACCATGGTATAAGCGGGATAATGCCCTTCGAGGTGTCCATTATCAGAAATTAATGGACTTCGCGGAAGCAACCGTCCGACGAGAAGCGGAGGACGGTTCACGCCTCCGCGTCGTCCATTAATTTCTGATAATGGACACCTCGTCGGGCATTATCCCTTACGTATTTGAGCTGCTTGTCCAATACTGCAGATTCTTTACACACACACACACACATTCGATGATCAAGCAGAAATTTTTCTAAAATGTGATAATTTGTAATGTAATGACCCAAAATAGAAAGAACGTGGTGCTGCTATTAGCATAACACACTTGAATCTCCCACCAGTTTGTCAACTAAGGTTGCATTTTTGGTAATACAGGTGACAGGTTTCGACAAGAAGGAGGAACGTTCAGGTTAGCCGGTTCTGTTGAGTTCTGCTGTTCAGAGTCAGTAAGGTACTCCTTTAAGAGCATTAATGTTGCTTTCATTCTGTTTGTATCCTTGCATGCACAAAATTCTGTTTTTGAATTGGAACACTCTAAATGAAATGCAACTACCATTAATATTATTTATATCTATTCTTTTCCTGCTATGACTTCAAAATGTCTTATGTGAAAAATGACCTTTTGGCAGAAAAAAATGAAGAAAATAACACTCAACCAACGCTGTAAGTCACCTCTGGACAGTTTGTGCCAAACTGTGTCGCAAGACAAGAAATAAATTCAGTTCAGTTTAATGCAGAGTTATTTATTTAGCATCAATTCAGAACATAAGTCATCTTTCGGAGTCACTTTACATAATTACGTTAAGACCTTACAGTAATATTTTATAGGGAGAAACCCAGCCAATCCAATCCAAGCTCTTTGGCGAGAGTGAAAAAACAAACTGCCCCTCAACAGAAAGAACCCACTGGCAGAACCAGGCTCAGGAAGGGCAGCACCTGCCTCTACAGGTTGGGCTGAGGGTAAAAGGGAGAGAGAAAACAGACACTTAGAATAGACCAACAAGAACTTGGGAAGTTGGTGAAGCCAGTGTCTGTGGATCAGAAACATGCAGCTCTGCAGCCAGAGATACAAACTACGAGAGACAGAGGACACAACATTAGTGACATATAATAGTGACGTATATGGGGGGTGAAGAACACTTCTGAGAATACAACTCCAGGAAGTAGCTTCTCCAACAGGCTAACATGACCTACACCACACCAACCATGAACCTGTTTGTCAGAAAAAATGCAGCAACTATGCATGCAACTATGTAACTATGTTTTAAACTGACTCAAATGAGCGTTTTGCCCACTTACTCAGAAGGAAAAAAAAGAAACAGTTGAGAGAATACCAGAAACACTTTTGATTGGATGAAAAAAGCTGCCAGCTGCAGAGCGTCGGTCAGAGCCACAGACTGTCTGTGCTCAGAGCATGAAAATTACTTAACAGAAATGCAGTCTCACTGCTTGTGGAAATCCAAAGTTTTTGTTTGTCATACTTACTTCTGTCAGGGATCATACAAAAGAAACAATTGCAAAGGAGGAAATGGTTGCATCTGGCCTCATATCAGCAACCTTCTGGTCATTAAGCCTCTTCGCTAGCCTCTGGGCTACCTACTTCCCGACTTGCCCACCTATTATTTCTAGCAGTTCCCTGTAATGAAGATGGCTGAAATCAGCTCTGTGTTTTGCACTATGATGCAGGATGCACCACTTGCTTGGCTTACAGGTTCTCAGATGTGAGATCTGCATTTGCTTCTTCATGAATGTTACCGTGGAGTTCAATCCTGCAGCTTAAACACATAAAGGGTAAGTGTTAGTTCTTTTTAATACTTGAGAAGATAGAAAGTTCAACGAGCACCAACAGTAGTACAATCAGATCCTTAAAACGGAGAGACTGAGAGAGGATTCTCTTCTGCAGGACAATGACCTCAAACAGAGTCAAATGCAGACAGAGAGTTCTTCGAAGAGAAGAGGAGAGGAAAGGTCAGTGTCCGGACAGGCCAATTCTTCTCCCACACTCCAACACAATGCAGGACTTGTGGCAGGACTGAATTTGTGCTTCTCATGTAAATGTATGTAAAGTTGAATATCTCACAGATATGTATATGTTTTGTAAATGCAAACACTGTCATCATTTCTTTTTACACTTGTAGGAAACCTTCCTATAACTGGAAGAGCGTATTTACTGTTTCCATCAGCAGCTATGTGGTGCTGGCATTCTAGATTCTTTTGTTATCACCGTCGTGGTTCACTTTTCAAGTTTTTGTTCAAGTAAAATGTGCTTGAATACAATGCTAATATTCATGACAGCTTCTTCCCTCATACGCATGGTTCAGATCCCGACACTGACTTGTCAGTTGGAAGTTACTGTGTCCCTATCAGTCAGGTCAGTGGCAGCGGCTCATATTAGATGCAATTATCCTCAATTTCCAGTGTAAAGTCTATCAGGCCAGTATATCAGTGGGGGGAATTCATGTGGTGTGGCTTAAACAAGAAAAGCCAGTTGTAGGCAGTCATCAGCAGAGATGTCAGATATGTCTGACGTTTTTTCCCCCCTTACTGTATTTTACTGTTCACTGCTCTGATGGTACAGTCTCACCAAAAAAAAAACGCATAATAGCTACATTGGTCCATTTATTACTACAACGTAAAATGTCATACAGAAAGTTTATGGAATCTTTCATCGTCAGCCTGATGTAGATATAAGTATAGGTTTCATTCATTTCTAATTAAAACAAATGTAGAATATTTCGTGTTTGTTTTTCTAAATCCACTTCAGAACTTATAAACACGAGCATGCATTATTGAAAGTTAAAACCATGTACCAAAGCATGAACTGTCTTTACTTAATCAACCTTAAACAACCCTATCTCTGACGAGGAGGAAAACAAATAAATGCCATAGTGCATGGTAAAAATCAGTGTGTTATTAAGGTAACAATAACTAATATATTTGTTCAACAATTCAGCGACAAATAATTGGAATCCTCGATGGCTCTAACCTATAAAACAAGCACATTTCTGTGGACTCTTTGACAACGTCATGGAACTTTAACCGACACTTTAGTTGCTGTGTGTCCTTATTACATGTTCAGGTGAGTCATGGTTGTTTATTTTGATAATGATAAAAAACAGTGTTAATCTGGATGAGTTCAGTCACATGTATATCTCTGAATTTCAGACAGTTCCTGGGAAAAGCCTCCATCTTTGTACTGACAGCGGTAAGAACTGCAGCTGCAGAGTTGTTCAACAAATTCTTCACACTGTGAAAATGATCCAAGACAAATTACTCAACAGACCACATGCTGATGTTAAAATGATGTTATGTTGAAATGGAGGTACTAGTTACAAAATCTATCAAAGCATTTCAATATACAAACAAATTTAGATCAAATGAGCAAGACATAAAAACATATACAACAAACCATCTTAATAAATGAAGCAAAATGTGATAGAAGCTGAGAAGTTGTTTGTGACGTTCTTGACTCTGCAAGAACGGTCATTTGTGGTCAAGTGAGCCTCAGAAGAATAAAGATATAGAAGACCGATTCAGACTTCACCACAGCTTCGTAAAGCTGAAGCTTTGACAAATGTGCCTGGTTCCATCATAATTACTCTCTACCAATGTCAGCGTTTCTTTGTTTGCAGTGTAGCTTTTGTGATTAAAGTTTCTCGATGTTCAAATGCTACATTCTGGAGCTTCATCATCAGCTTCACTCTGTGTATGTTTTTGTATTCTGGCCGTGGCTGACATAAGGACACTGTCAGTAACTAATTAAAACAAACAACTTTAATATGACATAAACACGACATAAATGATCATAGAAATCAAACCAGCCAGAGTTCATTTACTATTTATTCTATTGATCCTTATATTGGATGCTATTTGTCTCATTTTCATGTTTGTAACAATTATTACATCATTGCTTTGGCTCTATTGCTAAAAATGTGTAAATGCAGTAAATACCAACAAAGAACTGATGTTACTGTCGTCATCACAGAGTGAGTAATTAGAATATCTGTGCTGCTGTAATGGCACATAATGTGATAAATAGTTAAACAGTAAACAGCTGATCACTTGACTTCTGTAAAGGCCTCAGCTAAAAATATTCTATCAGCTGAATACTTTTCCAGACACTCGTGATAAAAGGGACCTCAGTGGGTTAAATGAAAACTAATAACTAAACAGTGTGGCTTCAGAGGCATGTACATGAAACAACAGAAGTATTTATTCATTCTCCCAACACCTCTGTGTGTCCATGTAGCGCTCCCTGTGTGGGTGCAGGGCCAGGGCATTGGCCATATCTTATATTTTAGAAGTAGAAACTGGATTCTTTAAATTACTGAAAGAGATATTATTACTTCAAATATGCGAGTTCTACTACAGACCATTTGTCATTTGCCACTGTCAATTAGTTATCTACTTAACTTGTGTCCAACTATATAAATTGGAAAACCAAGGCAGGAGCACAACCAGAACAAAAGACAGGTTGACTGATTGTAGCTTCTTTTTTCATGGGAGTGATGAGTTTTGGAAGTGTCCACACCTAACAATGCTGTAATGTGACAGAATCCTGCTTGACTGACCTAACTTGGACTCTGAACAGTGTCTGATCAAAGTCTGACACAAATGCGACAAGCAAACCACAGACATCACTAAAATCATACAGTGGTCACAAGATGCTCCGCTCAGAGATACATGATGGGATCAGAAGTGATGTCAGACAGAAGGGCATGTAATGTTATATGACAAGATATATATATATTTAAAATCAGTTCCAAACATCAAAGGAGCCAGTAGAGACTGCTATAAACCATTGTAGCAGTTTTACGGAGTTTAGACCAGTGGTACTCAAACTGGGGATCGGGACCCCTATGGGAGTCCCAAGATCATTTCAGGGGGTCGCCGGATCGTTTTTAAAAAAATTTAATAAATAAAAAATAATAAAACCTATATTTATCAAATAAATTTATATTAGGGCTGTCAAAATGAAAAGTGTGTAAGTCTTCCCACTCCTTTTTCGAACTTGTTAATATTCTGATTTCATTATGCGACATTATTATTCTTTTTTAATGCTCTTTTTAAAAATATATTTTCTTTAGTTTTTAGATTTTCTTCCCTTTTATTTGTTCAAAATAAATTCAATTCATTCATTCATTTAAAAGAAAATGAATGTGTTGATGTAAAGAGATCGTTCTGTGGAATTAACACATCAATTTTTATCTCATGTATGCATGAACAGCAAAGTAGTTACTCATACAATATTAAACAAACACAAACTTATGTTGTCTTGGAGGTTGTGATTCAAGAGTTTGAGAACCACTGGTTTAGACTAACAATCAGACCGCACACAACAGAGGCATTTACTGTTTCACTAAGTCAGCTCAGGAAAGGAATCCTCTTTTTTTGCTGTATTTCTTAGCAGAAGAAAGCAAGACTTGACAGATGCTTTAAATTCAAAGTAAAGCAAAGCCTGAGTCAAACAGCACATCTGAGTGGTTAGCTGAAGGCTTCCAGGTTTATCAGAGCCGCCAGTTTATGTTCAAAATAAAACATGTCAATTCTGTCCTGTTTGAGGACTAAAATATGCTCCCATGTCCTGGAAGTAATTCATATACAGATATTTAGGAAATGGAAAGGAAGCTGATGACCACTGCTGTCCCACTCCTGATGTGACTGAGCAAAGGGTATGGAAATTCTAAAAAAAAAATAATAATAATTAAATAAATTTAAAAAATCACACGAAAATGTTTTGTTGTTGTTGTTTGTTTGTTTGTTTTTTAAATAAGCTTACAAAAGTTAGGAAACAAGTGACAGTTCAGGACCAACAAACACACTGACAGCTAAATAAAAGAAAAATATGTAGAGAAAATAAACATGGAAAGGGTTGGTATTTATTGGGAAATAAACTTGAAAGAAAATAGAAGTATCACTAAATAAACCAGTGAAGCATAGAACAGAAGGGCGGTGCACTGCATTTAGACAGCGTGTTTTAAAATCACTTCCAAGTCTGTGGAGGTCCAGTTCATGCACATCTTAAATTTTACGAATTAGGTTTCGCCTTTTTTCTAGTTACTTATTATTACCTTCTAAAGACTGTTAGTCCACGAGCTGGTTTGCATTTATAGTGGAGTTAAACGTAGACTTTATGTGGACTCTTCATTCACATGAACAGCTGGTTCCTCACACAGTTTTTCTAAATGTGAGCTTTGCATTCCGTCTAAACTATTTATTTCACTTTCTGCGACAAACCGCGGACTTGTTCTGTTGTGGCTGGCGACTTTAACACCAACTCCCACCTGATATCCTGTTTATAACCTAATTTAATACCAAAATTAAAAAGAAAAAAAAAAGTGAAAAGTGAGTGGGTAAAAGCTTTGAGTCAGAGATGCCATTCGTGACGCAACGTGGGATTTACCCAATAAAATTTCCAACATCAACAAGTCTTTTTATATAAATGCAGTTAAAAGAAAGTCCACCTTCAACCCAGCGATGCTTGGATTCCATGAACGCACCTCTGCTCTGTGTTTTGCCACAGTTCTGAGTAATAAACCAAACGGATGATCCCGGCTGTGTTTATCATCGTCATACATTTAATAGGTTACATTACATTACAACAAAAATGTCAGGTCGGTATGAGTCCAACATATTTACACATGGTTTTACACATGAACCACAACTGCTGAACACTTAGACTCACACGAGACGAAATGTGTACAAAAATAGAATGTTTTCCAACTTTACATATTAAAGGACAAATATACATTTCATTAGAAGCGTCCTTGATTCAGTCAGTGTACAAAAAGACACACGGCAAGGCACTAAAGGGAAAATACAGCCACTAGCAAACGTATTAAAATGAACTCCTTGTCAATCAAATAACTTAAAATTGTTTTAATTCTTTGTAACCTTATTGCAGTTATTTCACATTTACACGCACGGGCTGTGCGCTCCGTTTGGGGAGTGTTGGGGATAAGTTGTTTTTGTTTTTTTAACTTTATATTACAAACTCCCTTGTAAATTCCTATGAATTAATGGCTATATTTTACTTGTATTTTCAGTAGACTGTGCAGGCAAAGTGCATTCGTGTCTGTCTTTCTCTCAGTTCTGCAGCAGGAATTGGTCAATCATGCGTAATTGCGCACGACTGCACAAAAGTTTTTGTTTATTCCCATTCTCGTGATTAAGCTGCAGTCTTCAGTTCACAACAATTTCGATATCATCATCTGATAGTTATTTTATTTTTAGGGGTTAGTGTGCGTCACGCTGCCATGGTGATATCAAAGATTTTCCAGGGAAATCTAGGAACAGATCCCGTTGGTAGCGCTGATGGCACCTGGCCGCTCCAGTCCAGAGCTGCTGGACGAGGAGGAGGACGAGGAGGAGACAGTGGAGGACTTCCTCTCCTTCTGCCTCAGGTGGATTTTAGTGTGTCTCTTCCTCTCGTCGCTCCGAGCGAACTTACGACCGCAGAAGTCACAGGCAAACGGTTTCTCACCCGTGTGCGTCCGGATGTGCGTGGTAAGGTGGTCGCTGCGGCTGAAGTTGCGCATGCAGATCCGGCACTGAAACGGCTTGTGTC
The DNA here is from genome assembly GCF_000690725.1 of Stegastes partitus. Lineage (NCBI taxonomy): Eukaryota > Metazoa > Chordata > Actinopteri > Pomacentridae > Stegastes > Stegastes partitus. The sequence goes on from NW_007577885.1 coordinate 49,571, forward strand.
CAGTGTGGATGCGGATGTGTCTGGTCAGTTCGTCTGAGCGCGAGAACCGCCGGTCGCAGCCCTCCGCCGGGCAGGGGTACGGCCGCTCATGGATGGGCGTCTTGCTGGGTCTGTTCGGGTATTTTCTGGGCCTCAGGATCGGCCTCAGGGGCAGGTTCTGTGGGCTGTAGGCAGAGGGGAGCCTCGGCGGTCCTCCCTCGGAGCCAGTACCACCTGGACCCCCAAGAGTAAAGTTCCTGATAGTGTTCAGCGGGGTCAGGGGTGGGGGGACGCGGAATGTATCAAGCGGACACTGGCCGAACGGTTTCCGATCTTGGATACCTGCCGTGTGCATGTCCCGCTGACAAGCCGGCTGGAAGAAGCCCGAGTAGTCAGGGATTATGGGGAAAAGCCCCGGTGCGTCTGAGCTTCCGGGCTGCTTTGGTGAAGAGTAGGAGGGTGGAGGGTAAGAAGCGATGGGGCAAGTGGAGGTGGACAAAAACGCCGAGGGGTCCTGATACACCTCCCCGCAACCAGAGGAAGAGTAGGGAGGCGGGGGGGAGTACAGATGGTGGTGGTGGTCTATCTCTGCCTGGCTCTGAGCCGCCATGGTGCAACTTAAATTTCCGCTGGAGAAGTGATTGGGAGAGCCTGAAGAGGCCGGGGAGGACGAGGCTGAAGAGGAGGGAGGAGGAGGCGGCTGGGCCATGTTGAAGATGCCAGAGACGATGTTGATCACTCCCTCGGGGTTCCAGTTACTCGGGTACTGGGAGTCTATGGAGAACTTTCCCATGTAGGTGAAGGTCTGGTTGCGGTGGGGTGCGGGCTGAGAGAAGCCGCTGGAGTACGAGGAGAGGTCCAGAGAGCGTTTCTCTGCGCTCAGGTCTGCGCCCATCAAGCCATCTGCGGAGGAAAACAAATAAAAAAACATAAATCATCAACCTGTTCACACCACACAGGAAAGTCGGAACAAAGCGAGAGAAAGCTGGTGCATCTCTGTCATACTGCGCATGGACTCTTCTGTCAATAATACAGGAAGCATTTAAACTCACTCTTTTACAATGAGAGTCAAAACAAAACACTTTTGCTATTTAATTAACAGTTTGTGAAGACATCCTGGACAACTTCTCTTACAAGAACAGGCATTTTGGTCTTAATAATACACAGTGTGTCATCTTACCTGCTGCCACATTGATCTGGTCGTAATGTGCTCCCAAGTCGGTGTTGGGGAAGATGGCAACAGAGGTCGGCAGACTGGCGATGTCATCCACCGAGTACACGCTCTCTGCTGCGGGATGCACGAACCCCCCGAGATTTACCGGCACCTTTTCCAGAGTTTTTGCCGTCATCGTGGAGAGAGAAAAAATAAACTAGTGCCTCTGCGTGTCTCTCTCTCTCTCTTTCTTTCTGTTCTTTTCCTAGAAGCTTATAACAAACAATAGTGTGTAACCCAGCCAGGCGGGGTCACCACTGCATGTCTCTGTCTGGCTGTGAGAGGATGAGCTCTATGTTACTCCTGCGCTTCATGCGCTCCGGTGATAAAGTTCAGTGTGTAAAGTAACGTTGGGAGCGGGGTCCCTGACATCGCTGTGTATATATGGGGAACCTTTTCAATGCTGCCGCTACGTCATTACCCAAATATGGAGTGGGAGGGCTGGGTTCGAGGCGCTGCCGATGCTGATTGGCTCGGAGGCTCCATGACGATGTCAAAGGGAATCTCTTGTCAATGGAGCACCCGCTGCTCGAGCAGAGATAACGCGGACTTTTCCACCCGCAACAACAAAGTGTGACAAAAACTTCTCACCGTTCACAAACACCATTAAGACTATGCACACCTTATTAACTTTTCTTTCACTTCTTTTTTTTCCTTTATTTTTTAAAAACAATTACTCTCCTTGAACTTCTCTTTAATTGATATCAAAAGATGAATTCCGGCCGAGCGTCTGAACCCATAAATGGTTGAATCCGGTGAGAAGAGACCGCCCCTATGCTCCATATATGGTTTGGATTCCGGAATATGATCATCGGAAAGTGACGAGTTTTACCGAGCTGAGAGAAAGAGAGAGAGACAGAGAGAGAGAAAGAGAGAACCACAGTCAAATGAGACGGACAGAGAAGTGGAATTTACTCTTTTAGGTGCGATAGGCTGTCTGAGCTCGGAAACTCCTGGTCAGAGATAGTTGACTGAAGAGTTAACTATAGTCATTCAGAGATATTTTTGGCGCTTAGGAAAAGGAAACATCAGGCTATTTAAAGATGCAGAGGTGGTGGGCTGTGTGAAATAAACACACAGGAAACAATAAAGGTCACAGTGGTTCAAGCAAATAAAAATATAGTCTATTCAAATTCTTTCTGAGAAAAAAAAAGAGCGTCTTAATTTAGCAGTTAGGCAGTATGGTGTTTCGTCATCAGATGTCATAATATGGAGATTTAATCTAAAAGAATTGTTTTATTACATGTGCTGATTTTTCTTAAATTTGAGATACAGAGTTTGTTAGAGCTTTTGTATTAGTCATAATAAGACTGCATGCCCTTCTGTGGCCTCTTTAGAAAGCACACATGCACACACACACACACACACACACACTGAGAAACAGAGAGAGAGAGCGAGAGAGAGGCAGGTCATGGACTTGTGACTTGTTCTGCTGTTTGATCTTGTAAAGTCCCTCTGTGGGTGGAAGAAGTTGACAGACAGAAAACAGAAAATACTGGTCACTTTGGGTGGAATACATTAGATACTTTCCATTGTGTGTGTGTGTGTGTGTGTGTGTGTGTGTGTGTGTGTGTGTGTGTTTGTGAAAAGTCAAGACAACCTTACTAGATCACTAAACCAGATCATATTGCTAAAGCTGACTGACTGTTGCTGGATATTAGACATTGGATGCCAGCACAGACTGGATAAACAGCAAGGCACAGTCATGCTCACACTTCATCAGATAATACCATCAAACACAACATATCTCATTAGTGTTCATTCAGTGGAGGTCTGGATTAAAACCCACCAAATGTACTTTACTTATTTACAGATTCTTTATTATGAAATGATGGATCCTGGTGTCTGTTTATTGTAACTAGTTGTAATCAAAGTTGTGCACACTATTTGTAATGCATATACAGACACTGTTTTAGTTTATGGAGATCTAATTGAACAATTTGTTCTCAAGTGTGATGAGTATTTCTGGACAGATCAAAACAGAAAAATAACCTGTTAACTCTATCATAACTGTCCCATCACACATTTTTTTAATAAGCGCAGTTTCAAAATCACTCGATAAAGCCTTCAGTTTTAGGCTGTTGCTCTGGAGATGGCAATGACAGCTGGTCAGACAACCCAGCGTTTTGGTCTAGATTGAAATACCTTAACAAATAACTGACGGATCACTATGAGTCTGTAGACAGATATTTGGTGTCTCTGTTTCTTTACGTTACCCCTAACTTCTCTTTGGCACTACCAACAGGGTGTCATTTACGGAAATATCTTCTTGGGTAGATTGTTATGAAATTTGTCTGGGATATTAATGGTTTCTTGGTAATGACTAATCGTGATCCCCTGACTTCTCTTCTCTTGTCATCATGACATTTATATTTGTGGTTTTAAAGGAAATACTTTAACTAATGGATGCATTGTAATACACACTCTGGCTTCCACTCACAGTCCAAAAACATGTTGAGGTTAACTGGTGATACTAAATTGTCCGTAGGTGTGAATATGAGTGTGCTTGTGCCTTGTCCTTTGGATTCATCCCATAAATATCTGTATAGAATTTCATAACAGCCCATCTAATAGTTGCTGACTGCTGGTTATATGGCTTGAAAACAGCTTTGTAGGAATCTGAGCATAAACAAAACTCTTGAAAACTCCTGAAAGTGTGATATGATAACCACCATGACTTATATTTGACACCAACACATTGCATCCGCTGTAGCCTACTATCTACCTAAAAACAAACCAGGGAAAATCCCTAAACTGTCCCTACAATATCCCTACTGTGACTGACAGTGTGCCTGTGGTTGTCAGTGGGTGATCAAAATTACTGCATTAACAATCCCATAATATTAGTATACAGTGTAACAGTTAATGAACACTAAGGTGACTGTATCACATCAGGTTTAGAGCTGCTGGTTTTGGACCACATTTTAAAACTTCTTCCACTTTTTCTAATAATCACCAGAAGACAATATGGGTCATTTTTAATTCACAAAATCAATATTTAGAAATCTAAACAAAATGTCTTCAATAAAGACACCACAACATTTCATCATAAGGACAAAACAGGACATTATGACCGATGTAACTTTCCATACAAAAATCTATTCTGTATTTCCATGAATTTATAAAGTTATAAATGTGGCTGCCCGTGCAGCGTGGGTTCTCTCCGGGTTCTCCGGCTTCCTCCCACACAGTCCAAAAACATGTTGAGGTTAATTGGTGATTCTAAATTGTC
>NW_007577885.1:54079-63405 GCF_000690725.1 Stegastes partitus
GACCTGTCCAGGGTGTCCCCTGCCTTCACCCTAAGTCAGCTGGGATAGGCTCCAGCTCCCCCGCGACCCTAGTGAGGATTAAGCGGTGTATAGATAATGGATGGATGGATGTGGCTGCCAAAATGAATGGAACATCTCTTTGAAAAGGACGATGAAGTTGTGGACCCAGTGAGCACATATTTTTCTTAAAATTCAGCATCATGCTTACCTTCCCTAAAATACCCCAGTTAACTTTCCCCCTCAGGTTTTACACACCTACAATTTTAGCACAAGAGAATGTACAGTTATTTCCTGTATAATTAAGCAACCAAAAAAACCCACTCTAGATACTGTTTGCCTTTGTATCCCACATACTTTCTGTATGTGGGAGTCCAGCAACTGGTGTGTGTGCATTCAAATATACAGTATGTGTGTTTAATGTGTGTGTGTGGAGAGAGATGATGAATGTGCAACTGTCAAAGTGAGAGCGCTAATATGGTTCGAATTTAAACCTGACACATCTTCAAGTGAGAGATCAACAAACGGCAGTAACTGCCCCCACATATACGCTGCTGACTGTCAGTGATCATATGTAGGACACTGAAAAGCTTGTTCAGGATTCTCAGTGGCCCACATCTGAAGTTACATTAAGGCACCAGTCAGTTAGACTGAGGTTTTTTCCAAAACACAAACAACCTGAACACCTAACATGACTTTTAATTTCTTCTAAAGATTCATTATTGGCATATATAAGCCTGGCTGACGCATAAGAAACACAAGTAGTTGTCTATGGTAACTGGCCACCAGGGGGCTTACAAAACAAGATTTACTGTTTAACCATTTTTTAAACATAGTGCACACAGTCATAGAGCCTGCATTACCCTGTTTGTACTGATGTGTTTTTGACTTGTTTTAAAAACAGTCATTTCTGCTGCTTTGTGTCATCATTTTATTCATATCATCTTCTATAAAAAGTAGACTGAGGATCTTACAAATGGACAATCTCACCTGCAATGTATGACACAAAAATAAACTATGTCTACAATGCAAACGATGTCACAGTTTGTTGTCAGCTGTGGGTACAAAAGACCAAAGTCAGTCTATGGAGCACCTCTACGTGCTACACGACACACTTTTGGACTTCACTTAGCTCTCCTGCTGTTTCTTTCATTCAGGTTCTTTCAAGCTGTAATGAAAATAAAAATAAAAATGAACAAACAAACTGAAATGTAGTCTATCTTGGGAAAAAAAAGCATTAGCAGCATTAACATATGTGGGGTTTTTTGTTTGTTTGTTTTTTATGAGAATTGGTCATAGTACTACACTCTTCTCGTAAGGGTCAGAAACCATCACTCTTGTCTTTCCCATTTTAACATTCAAGTGTTAAACATCAACAACATTTTTAATATTTTTAATATTAGTATAAATGTACATGTCATACATACACTGTTGCCCATAAAGTTGGAATAAAATATATATATATTTTTTTACCTCTTCTCATGAAATGATTGTGACAATGCAATGTACTCTTGATAAAGTGTATATCTTCTAAAAACTTTATTGATTTCACAATATACATACAATATATATCACAGTAAAAATTAAATCACAATTAACTTTTGCAAACTGTCTATTCAGGCTTAAACTAAATAAGGGGAATTGAACAATAGGATTAAGGGTTTGGTTTTCAATTTTTCAACCTTTGTCAGTTTTACAGGAAACATATATTCAAGGGGATTTCATGCATTAGAATGTCCAATATTACTCTTTCAAATGTCACTTAGTCTCTAGTGTTGAGTATGGCTACCCCTGATACGGATCAGTGTGTTAAGCCTAAGACTTAAGAACTTGTTTCACTTGGTAACTGGGACTCAGGGTGTAATCATTGCACTCAGAAGCAATTACTGATGTGTATAAATAAGAATAAAATGAGGAATGTGTCTGAAAACAAAAATTTTATGGCCAACAGTGTATATATGTATGTATTTGTGTGTAAAGTATCTATGCATATATATTTATTTCTTCATTTTGAATGTTCACATCATTACTGGTTGTCAGTTAAGCCCATATAACATTCTGTTCAGCCAGTGGACCGACACTTACAGCGCTTTCTCTTATTTTGTGGGATAATACCTCACCCACATCACTCCTACTCAACTTCCATCCATCCTGTAGTATCAGTGCATACAGTCTAATAATGCACCACCAGAAAACAATCCCTCACCAGAACATTTATCCCACAAACAACCGCCAACATTAGTCCCAATAAAATCCTCAATTTCCATGCATTCAGAAGAGCACATTCATTTCAGCTGAGTTGTATTCAGTAAGGATATACATTTTAACAGAATATCTCTCAAAATGTATATGTATTTGACCATTTCTATGACTTCACATCCATCATATCCATTTATGAAAGTGTTGTATTCTTTTGGCAAGTGTAAGATTAAATGCAGAATCATACAAACTAAAATGTGCATGACACAGCATAAACATTTACCAACGTTGGGTACTATTTAGAATACTGTATGTACAAAATATGCCTTTTATGATGCGACTTTAGCTCAAACTAGTCAGGACCAACCTGTAGCAACAAATTCAAAGCCACAGCACATCAGTGCAGTAAGCTCTGATCCAGAGCTGCCTCTACAGCAAGCAGCAGGTTCTTCAATGTCCTCCCTAAAGACTTCAGCAGTCTTTCGTACCATCACACCAGTGCCCACTAGAACACACACAAATCCCATTTTTCTTGAGGTTGAAGATCATTACCCCTATTTCTGAAAGTCACTGCTCTTAAATCCATAATTCTTTCATTAAAGCTTCTCTCCTGCCACCATGACTGTTAGCTTTGTTGCATCCCGGACAGACAGCTTTAATCGCCTGCAGTGTGAAACATGAAAGCAAGTGGAAACACTCTGATATCGGTCCAAGATAGAGAAGAAGAAAAGAAAGAGCACAACCAGAGAAGCAGAATAAAGGGGAACACTGCAGAGTGGGAAACCGCTGTCATACAGAGACATGCCTTGTCTGAGACAGCCTGAACAGGAGCTTTGTGGGGGGTAAAGCTGCGACAGTGTAACTACTCCACATGACAGTGCTGAGTTTAAAATGTTATCAAAGAAATTTTACATAAAATTTTGCAGGAATGGATTTTTAAAATGACTAGCTGAACATTTGGGGGACTTTGGGGTACAAACAATTTTATGACTATGTTCTCAGACAGAAAAAAAAGTGAAATTTAGAGACAGCAGGATGGAAAACATCAACTAAAAGACTCAATGACAGACGCAACAGCAAGTTGAAAATGTTTCAAGCTGAGCAAAAACATGTACATATCCCAGGCCTTTGTAAACCTGTTCACAAATACATCTACCAACACCTCAAAAGTTCTTTGATTTACAGTAAGCAGCCACTGTTGAGTTGAAGTTGAGTTTGTTAAGTTCACAGCTTTAAAGATGTTACATCTCTTTATTCTGCTTGCCTTGCAGAATGAAATATTCTTGTTCATCAAGAAACTCCTCCAACACATACAACTCGACTTTTAACCACAAACGGTTCTTTTACCTTTGGTCACTTTTTCATTTAACATTGTGTGATGATAATCTAACTTCTAGTTTAACAGCAGTAAAATAAAAATATCTATCTATATCTATATCTATCTAGAAATATATATAACAGTTGTGATGAAGCTGAAGACTAAACCTAAACTGAATGGTTAGTACGAGTGATTGAGCTGCAGCTGATGAACTGCGTCTCTGTGACAGCTCACCTGAGGTGAACAAAAGCACACAGTGTGACTTGGCTTTAGAACCTGATCAATCCTGTCTCCAGGTTAGGGATTATTGATGATTCGAAATAATCAATGACGTTGTTCCACGCGCACTGATGTGCACAACTTGATGTCTTTGGGGGCACTAATATGTTTCCTGCTGCCGTCTGATACTGCAGGTATTTATTCAACTCAGAGGAAAGAATCTTACAAAAAGGTAGAAGCGAAATAGTCAAACTTCAACTGCTTTAAACCTTTGGTCAAAACCTGGATAACATTCATTACTGAACAGTTGTGTTTCTGTGGACATGTAAGCTCATAACAGATGTGAAATTGTCGAGCAAACTGAATTAGAAAGGTGTTTTTTTTACTTTGGTATGTGAATTGTATCTTTTTTTGGCCCAATATTGGTGCATAAATGTGGAAAAGTCCCACAACTCAATGTTTTGTGTATGTTTGTGTGTGTGCCCATCCATTAATGTAACAGCATATAGTCCGGTATCATGTTGAAAGTGATGCAAAAATGTTACTGTCTTCACAATTCAAGCCTCTGATGATGACACATTAATAGGCAATTGAAATTTTGGACCAAAAGATCACAACATTTTTAAGGTATGTTGTTAAAAATGAAATATTTTAAGGTTTTGGCCATTTCATTAAATTTGCTAATTTCAAAAGCATCTATAAATGCCTGCATAATCAGACTCCTCCGATGCGTTGTGACTTAGTAAGACAAGGAGCATCCAGCAGGAACTGTAAAGTTTCCAAACATAAATGTTCATTTGGGGATCAGCATGTAGTGCATGTACAGGACACATGTATGATAGGGCTTTATTGTATAATTATTTGTGTTGTGTGCATTGTGTTTGTTATATGTGTTTTAAGGTATGTATATAGTCCTGAGTCCTATGTCCTGAGTTTGTGTTTTGTATTAACCCTCATATAGTTTGTTGCAGACTTTTATGAAAGGTCCATCTAGTTGTGTGTAACATTGGTTTAGAATAGAATAGAATAGAATAGAATAGAATAGAATAGAATAGAATAGAATAGAATAGAATAGAATAGAATAGAATAGAATATACTTTATTTATCCCAGACCTGGGAAATTATTGTACAAGAAAAGTACAAGAAAATAACAATAATTAAGTAACATGCATCCCAGTGTCCACACACAGCAGGTCCAAGGCCCCACCGTCTCCAGTTGGGCAGTCCACATCCTGGCAGAATGTGGGAAGAGTGGTAGAGTGATATATGATTAAAGTCTCCTGAGATGACGATCAGAGACTGAGGGTGTGATGTTTGCAGCTGGGACACTGAACTATGGATGGGTTCACAGGCCGCAACAGCATCAGCCAGGGGGGGGAACTGCAACCACTGAAAACTCCCTCAGCAGGTACAATGGCCGCAAACCAACTGCCAGAAGTTCAACATCCTTTGTTCAGTGCTGCTCTTTAATGCTAACATGTCCAGCATTACACCATCTCTCATTCCCATACATGGCGAGTCCCCAGTCTTTCTCTCCCTCAAGCTCCGGTCTGCTCTGACCAGGTGATGCTACACGCTTGCCCCTAAAAATACAAATAAATACGTCTAAGTCACACCACTAGGTTACTTCATCTCTTCTCATTTAATTTCATGTGGTAAATGTAATCTAAAGATTGTTTTTTTGTGGTATTATATCTTTACATGCAACAACTGGCCTTGGAGTTTGTCAAACAATAGTCAGAAATCAAATGTTGGGGAATTTCCTCTGAAACTCAATGGAAATTTGGAAGTTTGTATTTATGATAAAACATTAATATAACACAATATGTAAAAGGCCTCGTGGTCAATTTACCAGTAAGTACTGTCTCCTGTCTCTACCTCTCCCAGACAGTTTCTGATGAAACACCCATGTAGCAGACGTTCACCATAATACATACACAGAGCCCACAAAGTTCACCACAAGAACCCACACAGGCATTAATGCAGCGTATGGCTTCCTCCTTTCTGTTTCTTTTACTTTCACATTTATTTTTTTTTTAATTCAAAGCTATGTTTCCAAAGTTTGAGCTAATAAAGTATTATCAGTCTTAATGTAAAGGTTCAACATGTATTTTCAGTCTGCTGTAACGTCCTCCGTAATGGTGTCAATATACAGGATATATGTGTGATATGTATGGGTTTATATGCAGACAGTAGAACTTCCCACCCTGCTCATGCAAACGTGTAGCCGCCCCTGTAAAGTTCCAGAGGCAAGTGTCATAGCTGAAAGTGTACAGTCATTGTCCCCATCACCATCCACCTCTGCTCCACACTTTACTGTGGTGCTGCTGCGGTTTGGCTGATCTGACATCACACTGCGCAGCTCTGTTCCACTGCGGAAATACTGCAGTCTCTTCACTGCTGGGTTCTGTTTCAGGTCCTGTCCCGTCCTGTACTGTACTGTTGGTGTACTGGTTAGTACTCTGACATGTAAAACTTTGGTGTTCCACAGATGGTCATTGAACAGTGATGCTGCACCATTTCATATGTGTTCCTCAGTTCACACTAATTTTCTCATGCACCACCTCTCACAGTGAGGTGTCACGTAGATCTTTATAATCCATGTGACATTATGTTGGTCATACAGCATATTTTTTTGGTTTAAAATTTGCAGTATTAAAATATAATTTATAGGCAACATTATTAAGCTCAGTTAGCAAGGAAGCTAGTGGACTGTTGTGACTAACATGTTCCAACACAGCAGTCATGTCTGCTAAAGTAGTTGATAGCCCATAGCTCCATGTCATCCCAATGCCACTGATGTTTCAGCACGACACGCAGTACTTTGCAAAAATACATAAGTGAAATCTGCTGCACCACTTTCTTGGAAATTCAGAGTAGGGAGGCCAGGTCAGTATATCACACATGCACATACACACAGAAAGGCAATGAAATGGGAAACATTCTCTCTCAATAATGTGTAATCACTGTGTGAACAAATGGCAGGAGTGCTTGACAGACATTAAACACACTCACACACACACACACACACACACACACACACACACACACACACACACACACACACATTAATGTGACAGACTGGTTGACAGAGCAGCTAAGGCCACACTGATCGTCTTATGTCAATGGGAAAACCCTTTAAACATTTCCCCAGTGCCTGAACACAAATAACAATGACACACACACACACACACACACACACACACTGAATATCCATGTGCATACATACATGCATATGTAGTGCTTGAGGAGCAATGACAGGGTGGCACATTAACACATCGACACTCACATGCTGTCATGCCATAATGAACGCCGTGAGTAATGAGGCCGTCCTACGGTTTGCAGCCCATATTTATTGTAGCCCCCCATCACTAACTATAGATCATCAGCTGCCTCAGCCAGATCCTGCAGATGAGCACTGACAGGAAATTAATAGTCTGTTAATATGTTAATTCACACAGAGGTTTACCACAGTTACTTAACCTGAAAAACATGACCTGCATGTATGCATATGTGACTTCACACCAGCCTGTCATCTACTTTGTGCAGATTCAGTATAAATCTGGTTTGCTCCTCTACAATACTGTTTTTAGTGTCTAGCTAAGGTTGTTAGGGTCGATCACATCATGTCACATCCCACCTGTCTTTGTAAGCATCACTGTGCTGAAATTTGGTTCCATGACCTGCTGAGCCCCATGGGTCAAAGCTGGGCAGACGCTCACTTCCTATGGATGACTCCAGAAGAAGGCCCCAGTTTCCCTATTCCAGGCAAGGTGCTGCAGCCCCTTTTCCACTGATTTACTGGAGTCTGTGAATCGCTCTGAGTCTGGCCCCTCCTTTAGGATCAGTTTGTTTGGTAAACCCTACCAGGCTTACCCCTGACAACATAGCTCCCAGGACACACAAACCCTCTCCACAGCAGTAAGGTGGTGATTCTCTGAGATGCTGCCCAAAGCAAAGAAGTTTGAGTATCTTGGAATTCTTTGTACAAGTGACAGTAAAATGGAGTGAGATGAGCAGATGGATTGCTGCAGTATCAGCAGAACTGCCAACACTGCACTGGACCATTATGGTGAGAATGGAGCTGGGCAGGACGGCAAAGCTTTCACTTTACTAGTCAGTCTATGTTCCAGCCCTTACCTAGGGTCATGAGTTCTTAAGGCCAGAAGGAACGTAAAGCAGATTGTGCATCTTGCTGCATTTTTCCATCTGTGTTTTCTGAGCACAAATAGCTGACAGTACAGACTAGCAACACTCACTGTACATTCAGGAAGTCAAACAAGCTTTGCCAGGACTTAAAAAAAAATGAAATAAAAATCTGAGTGTAATTGAAGATCTCAACCTGTTTGTGTCTTTGAACTAATTTCTGAGCCCTTAGTTAAGCTGGTACTTTATGCTCTACAGTCTCACTTGTTTGAATCACCAAAAAAAAAATTAACCTCCTCGTGGGAACAGAGTGAAACAGGAAGTTCTGTCAGTAGACTTGTGTAAAACCTTAAAACTGACAAATTAATTGAGAATCCACACTGTAGCATTCGTGATACCTTCTTATCCTTTTCATCATGAAAACTAAGGTGCTAGTGGTGGATTTCAGAAGGCACAAGACCACTGCAAACCCAGTCTCGTCAAGGGAACAGAGGTGGACGTTGTTGAGAATTACAAATACCTCAGTGTCCACGTAGACAATAAGCTGCACTGGACTAAACACACAGCGGCTCTTATAAAAAAAGGTCAGAGATGCCTGTTTTATCACAGGAGACTGAGATCTTTTAACATCTGCAGAACCATGCTGCAGATGCTTTTATCACTCAGTGGCAGTCAGCGTCATGTTCTACGTTGTAGTGTGCTGGGGCAGCAGGGTGAAGGCAGTCAATGCTGACGAACTCAACAAGCTCATCAGGGAAGCTAGTTCTGTCCTGGGAGTGGAGCTGGAGTATTTGGTGGAGGATTCTGAGGAAACTATTAAGTATTATGGACAACGCCTTTTCTCTTCCGCATGTCACACTGTTATCACATCAGAGCAGCTTCAGCCGGGGACTGAGACTACCAAGGAGCAGCACAGAACACCACAGGAGATCTTTCCTACCAGTGGCCATCAAATTATAAAACTCCCCCGCTTTCTGCAGGAATGACAGCTAAAACATACTATCCATCCATCCATCCATCCATCCATCCATCCATCCATTAGCTAAACACTGCTTAATCCTCACTAGGGTCACGTGGGGCTGGAGTCTATCCCAGCTGACTTAGGGTGAAGGCAGGGGACACCCTGGACAGGTCTATCACAGGGCCACACTTAGAGACAGACAACCAAGCACACTCACATTCACACAATTTCGAGTCACCAATTAACCTCAACATGTTTTTGGCCTGTGGGAGAAGGCCGGAGAACCCGGAGAGAACCCACGCTGCACGGGGAGAACATGCAAACTCCACACAGAAAGATCAAGGGCATCCTCACTGGGACGCAAACCAGCGATCATCTAGCTGGAGGTGATGGTGCTATCCACTGAGCCACTAAAGCATACCAACTAGACCTAAACAATTCTGTTAATATCAATTGCAATATTACTATTCTTAATAGTTTGTGCAA
>NW_007577885.1:63574-105646 GCF_000690725.1 Stegastes partitus
ATCATTGCCAAAATAACACTTTACTGTCCTATTCTAGTCTTGTTTTCAAATGTTATTTCATTTTAGTAAGTAATCTTTTCTTAGGCTGGAGTCTATTGTAGGTGACACTGAGCAGGAAGCCACAAATCAATAAATCCTAATACCGAGCACCAAACAACCATTCATGTTCACATTCACACCTAGAACCAGTTTAGAATCACCAGTTGTTCTAACGTGAAGTCTGTCATGTCTCTGGATTGTGGGAAAAAGCTGAGCAGACAAAGGGAAAATGTGCAAATGCCACACAGAAATAAATAAATCAGTATTCATTAATTAATTAATTAATTATTATGCTTTTATAACACTTTTGTGAGTTAAATTTAAGCAATTCCCAGAATGACCTGAAGTACTGTGAATAAGCTACTGTCTGACTTCCCATTAATGCCTGTCACTCATATTATTCAGCAATGAAACTTGGTGTATGAGAGCACAACAATAAGCATCATATGATGACCCTTGTATACAGTAGTTCATTGACGGCGTTGTGCACCGTAGTGAGGCAGCTAAGTCTAAACACATAAGATGCTGATTGTGCGAGTGGTCCGCTGACAATAACTCAGCCACCACAAAAGCTCCTAAGTTTCTGCAGAACACTGAAAGCGTTTGAAAAGCCCCGGCGTTAATAAGCCTCATCTGAATGTTTCGCATTTTCAGGAATGTTTCTCGTCCGCCCCCACAAACTCAGACGAGGAATCGGCTTGGCTGTGGGGACATTGTCAGATAATGCAGTCTGTTTTTCTCTTGTCTCACCCACGGACACAAAAATGTTTGCACACTGTGGCAGAGAAGTGAGAGATCAGTGAAAGCCTTGCCAGATAAGGAAGGGGGGAGAAGAAGAAGATTGGTTCTAATGAGGATGAAGGAGAAGACCAAATCAATGAGAGAAGTAAAGCAAAGAAGGAAAAGAAAATAGAGAAGAAATTAAGTAAAGACGGAGCAAAGGGTGGAAGAAAAATAGCAGTGGAGGACTGCAAGAGAAGAGAGACAAGGTTGAATAGAAGGGAAAGGGAGAAGAAAGTAATCATAGAAGAAGAAAAAAGTGGGAGAATTAGGAAGTACATGTAAAAAAAAAAGAAGAAATAGAAAAAGACTAAGAAAAAAGAAAGGAGTGGAGTAATGGATACAAGCCAGTGAAATGAAAGGAAAGAGAAAAGAAGTAAAAGAAATGAGTGAAGAAGTGGGGCGGGATGAAAAAAATGAAATAAGGTGAGAACATAAAAAAGGGGGAAAAGAAAAATAATAAAGTGGAAAACTGGACAGGGGAGAAATAGAAGAAAGTGACAGAAATGTGGAATCGAAGTATAGACCAGAGTGAAGGAGGTAAAGAAGGAGAAAAGGGGAAATGGAGCAAAGAAAGGAAGGAGTGGGGAAGGGAGAAACAATGGAGAAAAAAAGGCAACAAGACGGCAGGGGGAGGGAAGAGAGAGGGAGGGGTTCACTGATGAGGCCTTTGGGGTTTGATGGCCGAATGCTCGGCACGCCCACACCTCGCCGGCCGCTGCACCACCACTCTTTTATTTCAGCATCAGCTCCAGAGTCAGTGAGAGCTGAAAGCAGCAGGGGCCCTGGTCCCCTCCAGCCTCCAGCTCCCTCATCACCAGATCAATCAATATTTATCTGCTACTACACTGACTTACATAATCCCTCTGTGTTCCACTGTTTCTCTGTTAAATAGCAAATGTAGTAACAAATCCCTCTTGGAGATCTGGCCCCAAATCTGCATGAACTTTATATTATATTATACTTTTGCTGTTTCATCTTTCTGCTGTGTGCCACTGGGTGAGAAAGTTACAGGACTGAAGAAACTAAAGTTTTTTAAAGAAAGAAAGTATCAAACCAAATTAGAATTTCTACTTAATAGGGAACTAAGGGATGTAAATTCTATTGTTTATACACAAGTGAAAAAAAACCCAACTCAAGTTAAATTCAACTTTGTGTGAAATTATTGTACAAATATTTCTTGTGTCTGTGTACAATGACGTGTCTTGTTACAGTTGTCGACCTACAAAATTCTGGGAAATTTTATTTTAAGTTTTGCTCCTTCCGTCTTTGCTTATAAATGTTTGCAAAAACATATTTTCAATATGTGAACAGCTGTATTATCTGCAATTAATGGACAACACATTCCACACATGGAGCTGATATTTTCTTAAGCGGTAATTACAAGAAACTGAATAAACAACTTTTTGATTCTTATGCCTGGCTATTATGTGTACATAAGTGGTGCTTAAAATGAATTAGTTGGTTTATACAAAAGTCCTGTGTGTTGTCCTATAACTTTAGATTAGATTAGATTAGATTAGATTAGATTAGATTAGATTAGATTAGATTAGTAGATTAGATTAGATAATACTAAAAATATTTGCTTTTCCATATTTTCAAAAATAAAACTGTGAGGCAGGGTTCCTTATCTGCATAACCTGCATATAATGTGTTTTTAAGGACAGTAATACAATCAAGGTGGCTCCAAATGTTTCTAAATACAGATCATTTCCTGCAAAGAATTATTCAATGGTACTAAATATTAAACAGGAAACTGAACTCTGCCTACATTTTCTGTTTAATTAATACCAAGATGCATCACTACTTCCAAGGAATTTCCAAGAATATCAATTACTTTCTATGAAATTAGAAATAACTATGAGACCCGTAAAAACACCAAAATCACCAAAATGTTATAATGTTGAACTAGACCACTATAGGACGGTGTTCTGTCTTGTTGCTGTATTTGCAGAGCAGATAAATAAGGAAAATGCAGTACAATGACTCGAAACAAACGCTCTTCCTTTCTCCTTCTCCCTCATTATCTCTCTACCTGCAAGTGCTCTCGGGGCCCATCACTGTCCACCCACATCCTGAGATTCCCCCTGTCACCCTGCACTGCCAGGACACCCCCCAAAACACACACACACACACACACACACACACACACTGGGGGAGATGGCTGCCTGTTTGCCCTGCTGATTCTCTTTCTTCTCTTCAGGCTGTGGGAGGTTTCTGTTTTTCTTGGTAATTTAGCGTAGGTGGCTTTTTCCTCTATTGAGACTGACCATCAAAGGAATCTAAGAAGGAGGGCACTAAAATAATGTGACAATGCTGAGTATTACCGCCATTTGATTGTGGGTATTTCAGAATATATTTTGACATATTGCTTTACTGGAATTATTTGTGTGCTGGAATTACCTTTGAAAGCCTGATCACAAATGTATTTTTAGATGTCAAGCTTTGTGTTTTCATTTTTTTTTCATCTGATTTTCATAATCTAGCCACACCCTCAATATTTTCTTCTTGTATTAATTCTTCTGCCAAAAACTCAACATCACACAAAACACACACATCCTTCATAATTGTTTCGCTGATGAAAAGCTCTGGAACAAGTTCTTGCTCAAGCAGTCAAATTGCATTAATGTTATGACAGTGACTTTGAAAAAAAAAAGTTCCCTAAAATAAGCATTCAAATGCAACAAAGCTTGAAGCCCAAATATGGAAAAATGTGTGAACATTATTTCGAAAAAATAGTAAAATCCCCCTTTTTGCCCCTTTTACAATTCACTTCAGTAAAATGAGCCTCTCACTGGTTGAAAAAAGAACATTTCCATCTGTTCTGCAATCTGCTCACAGACAACTTTCAGTATGTTTTTACTCATAAAAGCTTGAAATCTACAGCAGCTTAGAGCACAGTGAACAAAAAGGCAAAGAAAATATATCACTTAAGTTAATTTATATTACATAATAATGCAGAAATTTGTAGATAAAATGCAATTCTGTCCCGGGTTTTTTAGATTGAATTCTAGCCCAGGCAGTGTAGTGTATGCAGAGCTGCTGTAGCTACTCACTGTCTGACGCTGGGTGGCTGCCGCAGGCATCTACTTCAATGCTTCTTGATGGACTGAATTTAGTTCTTCCACTCACCTATCTGCTTGTGTGCCACCGCTGTACACCAGCCGCCTGTTAGCAGAACTACACCACTCCTGATCTTGTTCTTTTTTCCATGTTTTTGTCTTTTTCCTTGAAGGAATAGCTCACTTTGTGTCTGCTTGGCCAATGCCTGGTGTCATTTGTCAGTCAATTACACGACTATTGCTGCACGTGTGCATGTGTGTATGTGTTTATGTGTGTATGTGCGTACACTGTGTGAAATGGATCCTTATGAGGACTAGTTTGAGTTTAACACTTGGGGATATTTTGCCAAAGTGAGGACATTAACTGGCCCTCACTGTCTGACAGACCGTTTCAGGACTGTTTGTATAGTCTTAGCTTTAGGGTTCAGTTTAGAATCAGGTTTAGTTTAGAATCAGGTTTAGGTTAGGTTAGGTTAGGTTAGGTTAAGTTAGGTTAGGTTAGGCTAGGCTAGGAAAAGAGTTGAGGTTAGATTTGGCTCAGATGGCAGAGCTGACATACATTATTTATGCACAATTCATGTCCTCACAAAGACACAAATGTGCATGGATGTACATTTCCACTGTTGTGGATGGGTGGTGGTATGCTGTGCATCATAGCAGGAATGCAGAGAAGCTCTCATTGTATTGGATTGTCTTTGTTTCTGCAGTCATCAGAGTGTATGTAAAATGTCATCTCCATAGATGAGTAAATAAACATGATGAACTTGTTTTAATAGGCTGTCAACCTACTTTCTATTGAGCTCTATAGTGTTTGTAACTCCCTTAAGATCAAACAAACAAACAAAAACAGTTGTCAGAACATACATTTTTTCAAAGAAACTGTTGACAGTCCACCTAATATTCAACCCCTGATATAACTCTGAAGAAAACAAACATCTTTTTCTGCTGACTGATCACTAAAGCTGCCCCTAAACCCTTTGAAAACGGTGTCAAGGTTTTTGCTCCTATCATATTTTGGACTCATTTTCACTGCAATATAAATCATAAAGCCTCTGTATGCAAACTGCATAACCATAGCTAGAAGTAGAGGGATGTCAAACTATCTGCTGTGCTGTTTAATAAAGTGATAATGTCATAAATCAGGGGAAAAGAAAGAATGAGAGTTGATTTTCTTTGACTATTTGTTTTACAAAAACATGTAATCAGTTATCAACAACACAACATTTTGCTCTTGTGCCCTTTAGTGTCACCAATACTGGAAAAGACAGGGGCTCCACATGCTGTGGATTATTTAACTACATTCTTACAACCTCTACAAACTGGCCATTTTTCACACTACTTAGCTGATAGTGACTGTTGGTCACATTTGAGTCACTCATGGCTTCTTAGTTGCACTGTGGAGCAATTAAGTTTTTAGTTTTTTACAGGCTCTGGACAGAATTCCAAAACCTGGATGATGTTTATGTGGTCCTGGTGCACAGGTCTATGTCTATGTTGTGTATGTGTGGAAACATCCTGTTTGTCCATCTTTTTCTTGTGTGCAGGGGAACAGGGCGGCCTGTATTAGCCAAAACACAAGCAAGTTTAGAAAATATCTTTATCACTTTGACAATGCAGGCATTAGGGGGAAAAAATGAAAATACATAAACGCAATTAAACACAGAAACAAAGCCACATCAAAGCCGCTTCAAGGGGAGTACCAAACATGATAGACATCTTTGTTGTTGCCATGGTGACTCATAAAGTTACTGAAGTTACTCACAAATCAGAATCCTTTTTTTTTTGTGTGTGCCATGAATAATTTTGATGTGACTCTCGTGGCTCCCATGTATCATCCGCTACATGTCTGGAGCATCACCTGGGAGCAGCCAAAGATCAGCAGGTCAGAGTTAATTGGTTTCTACTCATTAAAGCGATCCCCTGCCTCCGTCATTAGACTGAGCCAGGCTCCACCATTGACATTTGACTTCTGTACGATCATCAGGAAACATTAATGCTAATGTCTTGTAACAGTAATAAAGAGTTTAAAAAAAGGTTCCTTCATATCAGCATCATTAGAGAACAATAGAGAAAGAGCTAATACTTGTATGTTGTATACACACAAATGTACGTACATGCATTATCCTCTGTTGTGTGAGCATATGTCTGTGTGTGTCCTGGCAGTGGAGGGTGTATGTGTCTACTTGTGTTGTGGAGACATAAATCTGTTTACACAGTCACATTTTGGGGACCTGCCTCTTTTTTGGATACAAAAGAAAGTCCCAATTAGGTAAATCATCCCATTTTAGTATGAGTTCGTGTGAATATAAATATATGTCATGTCCTCTGAAGTGGTAGAAACATGACTCTGTGTGTGTGTCATTACTGGGACAGCCACATCAATCTCCATCCTCAGTGAGTTTGAGAGTGAGACTGTTACTGGAAATGATGGGACTGCTGTGAACTAATGGATGGATCCAACTACAGGGAAGCAGAGTCTTACAGGTCAAAGAGTTCACTGCCATTTCACAGCTGTATAATGTGTCATCTTCACTTCACACCATGTTCCACAGAGTGAGAGGGATGGAAAAGTAAGAGACAAGCAGAAAGACAAGCAGGCAGAGGCAGAGGCATGATGACGGCAAATGCACACTGGTGGCTGTTTGAATGTGGAAAATGTCACAGAAATTCATTCATATCAGTAATCCAGCATCTCAACCAACCACATAATGCTGTTTGATAATTTACATTATTAGTCAGTGTGATTAATAACTGGATTTATGGAACTCCACGGTTACTCAAACAATGTGCATGCATACGTATTTGTGCAGCACTTATATTAAACTTTTATATCTGTTTAGCATGTATTATATACATTTACTTAGTGTCTTGACATATTTAGTTATTTAAAACAACAAAAGCTTCACCTCCACCAGTGGCACTTTTAAATATATGCGATATACCGTATAATAAATCGCTTTATGATTATCTTTATTTTTATTTAGTTTAAAAATCATTAAAATATATATGAATCATCTGTTCTTGTTGTGTATCCTAAATGTTGACTCACTGACATCATAAATACTATAAATAAATGCTATTGGATGGATCTTCTTGGAATGTATGATCATAAATATATTTGAAAACATGTTCAACTGGGAACTTATTACATCCCAAAACTACAATAGTTGGGAAGTGGTGAGTGAAGGACCAACAGCAGGTATTAAAGGAACAAACGACGAGCTTTAATCAAGAAGCTGATACAAAAAAACAACCCACAGCCCAAATGAATCAAAAGCATTGGTTACTGGCAGGAAACTAAAAGGGAGGGAAGAGATGAACAAGGAGCAAAAGCAAAAACACATGAATGACACTCAAGGAAAGGCAATTACAAAATAAAACAGGAAGCAGGTTAATAAAACCTACAGAGACACAGGAAACACAAAAAAGGAAAACACACATAAAGGAATGCATCCATCCATCCATTATCTATACACGGCTTTATCCTCACTAGGGTCACGGGGGGCTGGAGTCTATCCCAGCCGACTCATGGTGGAGGACGGGTACAAACTGGACAGGTCACCAGTCTATCACAGAGAGAGACAAACAACCAAGCATACTCACATTCACACCTACGGACAGTTTAGAATCCCCAGTTAACCTCAACATGTTTTGGACTGTGGGAAGAAGCTGGTACACCAGATGAAAACCCATGCAGGCAACATAAAAGAATCACAAAAACAAAAAGTAAGTAGTAACCAAAACCTAAGACTACAACAACAATACTACTTTGATTAAAGAAAAGTGAAAAACGTGACCAGTTGACAAGGCTCAGCTCAGTTAATTTCAACTGCTCAAATCCCATGACATCAGGATCTAATCGTACTACAGATTTCGGTGAATCCAACTAGAAATTTTAAATAATGTGATGTATGACCTTTTTATTTATTTATTGTTTATTTGATGTGGACATCACAATTACATTGGACAAACCAGATGCATTGTTAAAGTGTTTTAGCACATGTGGTATTTCGCAACACTTGTCCACAGGAGGCTTTTGAAATGATAAAAAGTAATAAGAGTAAAAAAATAATAATAAAAAAAGATAAACAAATAAACTGAAAAACAAACAAACAAGAAATACAGTGTACAATAACATTTACTAATCAAACTGATTAAAAACATCCAAAATCACAGACCTAACCCATTTAACAACAACTAAAGGAGTAAGCGATTCCCTGTGTCTACCAATCCCAGCACAAAAAAAAGAAAAAAGAAAAAACTGCATTTAAAGAAACTAAATAAAAACTTTCTTTTTTTCTAAATTTCTATCTCATGAATGACTTCTCAACTTATGCTGTTACTGACTATATATACTTTACTATCAGCTCCCACAATGTTTGACTAACGTTTCATCACAGTTTACTTTGTTTCTAGAGAAAAGAGAGAAGGCAGACAGAGACAGAAAGAAAACGGCAAAGACATTAAGCAAATAGCATCATTAAAGCCAGTTAATCTTCACCTGTTGACTTCATACTTGTGGAGCGCTCCATTCGTCTTCCAACACCTCCCAGGAGCTGGTCAGGTGTCAGACAGGCTAACAAATGACTTCAACTAATCGCTATTTAATTTACTACCAGCATCACATAGAGACATGGGTGGGGGCTAGATAGAGTCCAACTAACCATCTACTGTGTGTTGTTTTGTGTATATTGTAAACATGGTGGAATTTTACCCATTAGTCGATAAGAGCATTAATCATACAGTGTGGTTCTCTAGCAATAGGTTGCTGTCTGTTCAAATCACTATAGTGGTGGTAATTAATGTTGGGCATCAGCTTTATGTCTTCACTTGTCTTGTCTATATTCTTGCTGCTGCTCCTCTTGTTGTTTTGCTTCTCATAATGACCTTCAATAGTACAAGGGTTAAAAAAACATCAGGGTTTTAATCTCCAATACACATCATATAGCTTAATATCTGCCAGTTTGACCACATCAATGTGAGAAATGTGTCTGTGTTGCGTTTAGTCTAACAGCATCCACTGGCTTCACAATAATGTATGAGGGTTTGTAATCTGCTCTAAACTAACTTAGCCACGGTTCAAGCACTCTTTAAAAATGTGTGCGTTCTTCATTTCCAGTGTGTGACCACAGCACAGTAGCAGAGACACAATGCAGTCAATACAACATATTTGACGTAATAAGATCAAACATGTGGATTTTTTTTGTTTTCAATGGCGTCCTGTACGTTGCATCATTTCAACCCAACCATCATTTTTCAAGTTTAATTAGTTAATAAACTGCTGTCTGTAATATTATTACCAAAAAATCTTGCAGGTCATTGGTCCCTTTCTTGTAGAATTATGTCACCTGATGGACTTCTCAATACAATGATGGTTTACTCCTTAACATGTACATGTATGTACATGTCTCTCTGTGCATGTGTTCTGTCTCATATTAGAATTTGATGCATTCAAAGCACATATTGGAGATGCCATGACTGTATCAGAATAATGTCTTTTTCAGCCAGTATGTCATAACGAATTCTTTCATGAGAGACAGCTTATCAGAACCATTAATATACATTAATACATCAAACCATTGGAGCCCTGTGACACTTGGCCCGTCTTTAACAGCCTGGGTGATTGTGGTCCTGACCAGTTGAGTGACCTATATAAACACACGCACACTTACTTTACATGTGGATTCTTGTCCAGGGAACTAGTCATAAAAATTTACAAGCTGGTAAATGGGAGCTTTGCATTCAGGCATTATTAAACCTGCATATCTCCACCATTATTTTGATTGCTTCTTTGTTACCATTATGAAACCTGATCATCTTCATTAACTTTGACTTTAACAATTTCATGCTGTGTTAAAATGTGAGCTCAATCATACTCTTTAGTTTGAAATACAACATCCTGACTTATCCGTGTGTGTGCATGTGTGCGTGCATGTGTGTGTGTGTGTGTGCGCGTGTGTGTGTGTGTGGGAGGGTGCCAGGAAGATGAATGACCTCCCTGTTATGCAGTCATTCAGGAGTCCTGTCATTAGCAAACAACACAGAAGAGGGAGACTCAAATGTGTGTGTGATTTACGTTGACTTTTGTCTCCTTCACTCATCCCCACAAATTCTACACAGAGTGAATAAATATAGACAGAGAGAAAGGATCACATGAAATAAATTGTGTTTCAGAGGAAATTTGATGCCTCTTTATGCACAGATGGAGTGACGTAATACAACACCCTCGGAGACAAAGCAATCTGAAAACGATCAAAGTGACACGTTTTAGCAGATGCAAAATTTTAAGAAGATCATCTAATGAAAATAATACACGAATTAACATGTATCTAAAACATCACTACAATTTTTTTGAACTAAAACATTGGACATAAAATGTGATTGAAATTTCTGTTATTCTGGATTGTATTATTTGTATAAGGGCTAATCAGGTGAACTATCACACTTTTCGTTGTATTTTCAAAACGTTACAGTGAGTTTCCAGACATGCTCCATCACACACTGGTTGGTCCTGCATATAGCTCATAACGCTGAGTCAATTCTGGGCTAGTTAAGCCCCAAAAATGGAGAAATATTGCAACAGGAAAATTGCAACAAGCAATGATAAGATGATAATATGGATGAGGACATACTGTACTGAGCTATAAGTTGTGTTTTGTCAATTTTAGACATGTTCATGCAGCATCTTGTACGCCTCATGACATCCAAAAATATTAGCCTGTCAGAACTTTTTCACCTTCTTTTAATTTCATTTCGTCATGACCATGCAAAATGTTGTGGGGACAAAACAATACAAACACTTTAAAGAAAGCAGTGAAAGAGGAGTTAAAGACAAAACATCCAAAATACTCAAGACCCATTCTGGTCACGAATCAAGAACATATGATGTTTTTAATATGCTAGAGGACACATCAAGCTCAAAATAAGTAGTCAGCTCCATGGCTAAGCAGCGTTTTCTTCGATTCTTGTTTCTGGTCGTAGGTCTTGAGCACCTACTTCCTGGTGAAATCACATGTCACGAAATGCAGCAAACTGTATCTCTTTGCAAAAGTCACAGCAGGAATATTTGACTCTACAGTCTACTAATCTGACACAGTGAACATCTTATCAAACCAAAATGTTGTGCAGTCTGAAACCAATATAAGAGAACAAAATCTGCTGGGTCAAAAATGGCAGTGCTAATATTTGGTTAACTGTCCCTTGACCATTTTCCCCTCAACTTGGCGCTTTTGGTAGTCGTCTACAAGCTTCTGGCAAGTTTCCTGTTGTATCTGTCACCACATCTCTTGACAGACTTCATCTGATCATAGAACTTCCTCCAGAAGGCCTGATGTGATCAGCTGCAAACTTCAGTTGAGCCTTAAAGGTTGCGTTTTTGTTTACTTACAGCAGCCTCTCAGCCCATGGCGATGTAAAACATAACTAAATGTGAACACTGGCACCTGTGTTCCAGCAGCTCTAGTTCACTGCAGATCACAATTTTAGTCATTCTTGGTTGATTTAAGAGGTCATGCCACTAAGAAAATTTAATAATAAAACATCATGTAAGACAATCTGTATGATTCTGGATGCGGTCCATATGGTAGGCTGTGAGCTTTAACTAAAGAAGACACAATGTGTTTAATGCTATTGGATGTGTTTGATGCTGTTAACAAGCAGAGGACAGTTACTAATGACAAGCTGAACTTGGAGGTCAAAGGTGAACAAGCTAAATTCAACTCTGATCCCCAGAACTAAAACCCTGACCCTTGCTTTGTAAAACTGGTTTGAACACCACCCAAACCCCGTGTTCAAATCTCTAAGATCCACAGCAAATGCATCCCGTCGGGCCAGCTATTATCGACCATCCATCAGCATCATAATATGGCTGTTTTTTCTTTCACTTTCTACTTGGGAGAAGCTGGATGCGTCAACATAAATTGATTAGTCCCAGTTGATAAAATGACAAATCAAATTCACAGGGCTCATTGTGCAGTTAAATGATATGAATGAAAGAAATAAAGATAATGTTATAAAGCCAAATTGTATGCAAATTTTGGGTATCAATCACATTTGTAAAAGAAGCAAAGACAAAAAAAATAGAATACCACGAGGAAGTGACAGAGGGGGGCTGAGAAAATATTGAATTTATATCTCCAAATTCTCTGGCATGTTCTTATGAGGATAAATATTTAGAAAAATGAATGTAGAGATATTCTACTAAAATCTGAATAACAAAATATTTGTCATGAAAGCTGATGGTGGAAGGTTATTTCAATGCTCAGATATGCCTTCATATTCATTCCAAATACAGTCTTCTATAGGATACTGCTTTAACTCAGAGCACAACTCCACCTTGAAACAGACTGTGCACTTCACTGTTACATGTAGGCGACTGGATCAGTATCCATGTTTTGAATTACATGTTTCTTGATAGACAAAAGATGGTCAAATTAGGTTTATGAATTCAAGGGCTAATTTACTAGAAATTATTACCAAATATGCAACTATATATATATATTTATAGTATTTTTTATTTTTTTAACAGAATCAGAGAGCACCATTCACTGTCTTGACTGTCGTTGTCTGTATTCTCTGTATTTCATAATTTTGCAGGACACCACAACCAATCACCAATTAGCATGTCTTTGGACTGTGGAACAAAGCCGGAGCACTCGGTAAGAACCCACATTGCATGAAAATTCTCTATTTCTCTGTATATACATATACATATATCCATCCATCCATTATCTATACACCGCTTAATCCTCATTAGGGTCGCGAGGGGGCTGGAGCCTATCCCAGCCGACTTAGGGCGAAGGCAGGGGACACCCTGGACAGGTCGCCAGTCCATCGCAGGGCCACACTTAGAGACAGNCCAGTCCATCGCAGGGCCACACTTAGAGACAGACAACCAAGCACACTCACAGTCACACCGACGGCCAATTTAGAATCACCAATTAACCTCAACATGTTTTTGGACTGTGTGGGACGAAGCCGGAGCACTCGGTAAGAACCCACATTGCATGAAAATTCTCTATTTCTCTGTATATACATATATATATAAATTCCTCCTTCATTATCCCATTTACTTTGTGTAAAGCACCAGTTCCACTGGCACTAAACCAGCCCCAGAGCCCACAGAACTTTTCTCCAGAAGACTTTTTTTTTTCAATCTATGTGATCAGCAGCAAACTTCAGTCGAGCGCTACGGTGCCGTTTCTGGAGCACGTGGCCCTCTCAGCTCATGACGATGTAAATCAGACGTGACTATGAACACTGACACCTGTGTTCCAGCAGCTTCTAATTCATTCAAGACCTGCTTTTTGGTGACCCTTGTTTTACTTTTGACCATCCTGACCAGTTCTCTCCCAGTAGCAGGTGATCATCTGTGTTTTCCTCCTGATTGTGGCAGGACAATGCACTGTTTACTTAGAAACAATTGTTTGCACAATTGTTTTCGGATCTGAAACATCTTTAAAATAGCTCCAAGTGACCTTCCTGACTTGTTCAAATCAATAATGTTCTCCACAGACTCTCTTACCGTACTGTTTGTGGCATTTTTGTGTATCAAATAGGCCCTTTTCAAATTACTCAGCGGAGTCAGCAGCTGTAGTCAATCATAATCACTCGAGAAGAGGTCATGCCACTAAGAAAATTTGATGAACACAACGTTCTACATCACCAAAACTGATATTTCAAGTTGCTGTATGTTGTATATTGTATATATTCTTGTGACAAAGACAAATGTGCTTCAGTCATTCCATCATAGAAAATTAAGAGTCACAGGAGTACTTGTAAAATTAAGACTGCCATGATATATGACATATGGTCATTACAAGTGTATGTAAACTTTTGTTCGTGGCTGTACATAGATACCATTAGAAACAAAATAGTCCAATGCTTTCCACTGATTTTAAACCAGTTTAGAACCGTGTCCTTCTCTGTTGAGTAACATGTGATCCACTGTGGTGAGTGAAGCGCTTTTGACTAGATTCATGAAGAAAGGGATTCACAGGTATCTATCAACTGATCAGTACGCCATGTTTCATTATCAACATATTATTTTAAAGTTTGTAGTTAGTCAACATCATATACGTTATAGTCCTTCATTCTGGAAGTATAGATTTGTCAAATATTAGGCAAATTAATATTTATTCCTTACTTTGGTAACTGCTCCAAACATGTATGAGTAATAGTTTTATTTTCTACATGCTGTAAAGTAAAAGGTATAGTTGTTAGGAGGATAGAACCAGTCTCCTCGCTGTACTTTTTAAAAAAAATATATATATCACATGATAAAAAAAAATGTTTGTAGGTTTATTGAGTAATTTTGCATGTGGTGCAGACATGTCGTAATGATCACATTTTGTATACTAAGTATAGATTTGAAAACGTGTGTATTTATTCTCTACCCACAGTTTACATTTAATCAACTGCCTCATATAACTGGAGGCCTGCACCAAATTAAATGTCAATTTAAGGATACACAAAAAATGTGCGGATGCCTACCATGCGCTTTTGCAACCACACAAACAACCACACACACAAACAACCACACACAGACAGACAGATAGACACACACACGCGCACACACACACACACACACACACACAAGAGTGGGTGTGAAAGGAAATCCCCTCTGTATATTTCTTACCTCCAGATATGAGTGTGTGTCTGACATTAAACTAAACAGTTCAGTAGCATCTAGTTCAGGCACGGGATTTTCCTGTCTCCTCATCAACATTATTCAACCATTCAGTAAGATGTACATATATATATATAAAGTAACACAATTTAAAAAGAGTTTAAAATTCACAGGTACCCAGAATTATGTTTTAATTTCATAAGGTTACTTCAGTGTGTGTGTTTGTTTGTGTATGTGATTGCAGTCATTCTGAACACACAAGTGAACACAGACTTGTTTCAGAAGAATCCCTCTGTATACACACAGCAGAATCACCTACCAAAATGAACACTGCCACAGTGGACCTCAACACTTCTGAAGTGTCTCCATGTGTCCCACAGTGTTAATTTGACTGTTTTTGGAGAGTTAATGTTTGTACTTAAGTTCAGTTACTCTCCTTTGGAATTAAAATGTAACGCATCCTTACACTAACCAGTGTTACTTTTTCGAAGCACTTTTATGTACGGTAGTGTTACACATTAACGCTCTCACAATTCTTTACTATACAAATGTTAGGCCCATAATAACACTAGGGTCTGAATGAAGCTCTTTTAAATTACTAAAAATGGCTAAAATAATAAATTTGCTTTCCAAAAAGAAAGGGGGAAAAAAGGTCAGGTTTGGTTAAAAAACAAACAAACAAAAAAAACATTTATTTTAAAACAAGTGCCACATAAAATCCAAAACACTTATAACATTAACAAATAGGCAATTGTGAAGGTATCTGAGTCTTCAGTAAGTGAGAACTGTGTTGGGTGTAGAATTATTCACAAGGACGCATGATATGGTCCATAGACTGCTTGCCTTGCACAACGTAAACACAACTGATCCACCAAAAAGACAAGGTTTGTATCGCAAGGGTTAGCAGGAGAACAGCAACCTAACATTACCAGAACGTTGCATCTTGGTGCCCGGACAAAAGACACAAGCAAGCCAGGAGCGCCAGTAGCTAATAAATTTAAATAAACACAAAGGTTTTAAACAGCCAATCTAAGTTATATCATAGCACTAATAAAGTGCTCACTCATTGTTTGTGTATTACAAATAATGCTAAGATTTGGCATTAACTAGTCTTAATGCTAACAGTTTCCAGCTGAATCAATAGTAGAATAAGTGTTACCTTAATAAGTTTAGTAAGCATCACACTGGGACTTTTATCATAGCTACAGCATTTGACATCAAATGTAAAGTTTAGGCAAATGAAAACAAATAAGCTATTGTTAGCTCTGCTTGGATAACTGCTTGGCTTGCTCGGTGGCTAACTGCGTGGCTAATGGCGAGGCTAACAACATGGCGCAGCGGCATATCTAAACATTATGTTGTCCCAATAGTGACAAAAGACCAACTGCCAAATGAGAAGTATCATTATTAAAACAAATATTACCAGAAAGTAGGCTACATGGTTAACTTATGGATCAAAGTCAAGCTAAACCTGGGTCAGGAGCACCGTCTGACTGTTTGGCTAGTGGCTGCCTGTGCCTGGTGCCATGATGGCTGGCTTCACGGCTCACACCTGTTACCGCCAGGTTCAGAGCCTGGAGTGAAAAGTTCCTGAGTTATAATTACAGCAAAAACACTGCGTTTTTACATTCAGTTTTGACTCAAACTATTTGTCATCTTAGAGCTAAACATAAGGGATTGGACTCTATCCACCAACATCCAAACGCGGATGACTCAGTTTGCTGTACTGTATGTTAAATAAGACGTGCTAAGGAGGAACAGATCTGGAATTGCTTTCACTTCAGCTACATTGATCGTGCATCACTAAAGCCATGACACATGGGCAACATTTAAGGTATCTGTTGTTCCTTGTAACCCATTATTTTACCCATATTGATTTTGTCTTGACATTAAAATGCTTCTCATTTTTCTTGTCTGTCTCTGGGCTGTCGCCAGAAAAAACCTTGGCCTATCTGTTTTTATTTATATCCTTTTGAATCCTGTTTACATGTGTCTGTTTCATTTTGCCTTTTACACATTATCTCAATGCATTTTCATGCCACACGTCCTGCATTTAATTGCCTCAGTGATGTGTGCTATCAAGATCCTTGAGAGGATTAAAAGATGCATAAGTATAGATACTGAACTTTATCTTTTCTCCTCTCTGATGTTTCTGCGTGGTCACCTTTGTCCCCATCATCTCTCCCGACTGCTTAAATACATTTGTTTCATTCGTTTCCACCTTCAGTCTGTTATTACAGACTTCACTGGGGTTAGACAACAATAACAACATCTGCTCCTTTACAAAACAGGGCATGAAAATGAGTTGACTATTGACCAAGGCAAATCTGTTGTCCTGAGTCTAGACTTATCCCATGTTCCTGAATTCATGAGATCGAGGAAGCGAGTTGTATAACATGTACATGCAATAGCATTTTGAGCGGCCTTGATGTACACGTTTCTTCTCTCTATGGCCACTTGGGGGCTGTGTACAGAACTACAGACATAAAGCATACCGATAAATGAAAACAAAGAAGAACAAAAGCACACAAGTATTACAGCAAGAATATTAAAGAAATCTGTCAAAACAATGTAATAGTCATAGTAATAATATATTGTATAATGACATGAGAGCCAACTATACTTTAGTGTGGACAGGGTGGGAGTCGTGGGGCATCTACATTAAGAGGTCCTCTGGGTTATACTGGCTACTCGATGGCAGTTGCATCTCTGTGAGCCCTCTCAGAACTTCTCAAGGGTCAGCCTCCCTCTCAAGAACACCACAAGGTCCAGTGTCAGCAACAACCAAGCCCTTTTTACATGATGAAGAATTGTCTGTGTTTAATAACTGAGTTATAGATCAACAACCCCACACATCCATATGATGGCATATGTCAGCTCCATACTGACCCACAAAAAGCCTGACTTCATGTTCTATTTAATGCAAATAAACGGTGGTGTGAGTGAGTTAATGGTGGTTATCAGCGATGCTTAACCACAGGAACAAAAATGCTAAAGTACAAAATTGCAGCACGAACATGTGGAACGCAAACAGCCCTCTTCAGCACGCACACACACACACACACACACACACACACACACACACAGAGAGAGAGAGAAAGAGAGAGAGAGAGAGATGGGATGTAGAGCATAATGGTGTTTTGGAAGGTTTCTATGTATTATGACCTAATGCATCACACATAAAGAGGCTCTCCACTTCTTGTCATGCTTCCACTCTTTTTTCCTCTCCATCACTTTTTTCCTCCTCCTTCATGACATAATTTCTCCTCCTCTTCACTCCTCTTCCTTTCTTCTGCCTTTCAGTTCTACCCCTCCTCTCATTTGCTCCTGTCCTCCTTTTTTCTTCTTTTAAGATAAGATTAACTTTTTTTTTTGCATTGCACTCGGTTCTATAACCCACCTCATTAGGAAGGTTGGGGTCAGAGTGCAGGGTCAGCCATGACAAAGCGTCCAGATTGGGGCTACGGGCCTTGAAGGGCTGAGGCTTGAACACCCAACCTTCTGATCAGGAGCCCAAAGCCTTAACTGCTGAGCTACTTGCGTGGCACCTTTTCTCCCGTGTAACAATTCTGGGCAGATCTGACACTTTCTTGCAGAGAAAGAGGTAAAATTTACAAAGACAGAGTAGTAAGGGAAATCCAGACACTCATAACACAGATATAATCCGTCTGAATCAGAAAAACAAATCTAGGCAGGAACTACACTAAATTCAAATTCAAAAACCATAGAGACTGGCAAAAGGAAGATGCTGGAAAATGGTGCACACAGTACAGCAGAAAGCAGGAGGCAGGTGAACATGAGAGCAGGAAGTGAAACAGGACAGGTGAGTACTTTAAAATAATCATGTGTCATCTCATCTCCTGCCCTTCCTCTTTTTTGTTTCTTCGGCTCACTTTTCCTGACTTTTGCATTTGTGCCTCTTTCTTTTCCACTTTCACTTTCTCTTTCCACGTCCTCCTCTTTATTTCTGTCTTCCCTTTATCTTCTTCCTACTAACTATATTCACTTTGTGCCTCCTCTCTCTTTTTTCTGTTGCCTCGTTACACTTCAGCTCTTCATTCCTTTTCCTCTTGTCCTCTTGTTTCCTTGGCCTTCAGTTCTTCGCCTACATTTCTCCTCAGCTCTCCTACTCTACTGCCTTATTTCCTAATCTCGCCTACCTTTTCTCTTCCTTTCGTCTTTCCTCTATTCTTCCATTTGTGTCTCTTCTCATCATCTTCCCCTTCATCTGTCCTCAGCATGAATTCTCCTCTGTTTCAGTGCCGCAATTCATCTTACCGTTCTTATCCTCCTCTCCTCATATCATTTTCTTATCTTGCTGCTCTCCCCTTCTTTCTCCCTCTTTCAGCTCACCTTTTCATTTCTGCTCTTCCTCTCCTTGGTCCCATATGTTCCCCTTTCCTCTCCCCTTTACTAACATTTCCACCTCGCTTTCTTTGTTTTTTCCTCTGTTCATTCCTCTCTTCTTCCTCTTGTCTGCTTCTCCTTTGCCTTTGTTTCAGTTTGTCATCATCCCCTTTCCTCTTGTCGTGTTGTGTCCTTCTCCTATCTCACACTTCTTCCAGATTTTTCCCCTCTTCTCTTCTCTCCCCCATTTTGTCATCCCTCCTCTCCTACTGTTCATTTTCTTTCATCCTTCCCCTTTCTCTCATCATGCATCATCTCTTCCTTTACATCTCTTCCCCTTTTTAATTTACATTTCATTTCTTATCTCCCATCTTTCCACTTTATTCCCTCCTTTTGTTCCTCACCCCGCCCACTCTGTGCGTCTGACACCTCACTGTGATGAATGTGTGGCCTCTGACCTCCAATCCTCTTGATGCCCAAGCCTTGAAAAAGTTCAGTCTTTAATCACCAGTGCTGATACACTGTGCTAATATGCAAACGATGCACTGCCACATACACACAAATATACACAATCACACACAGAAAAAGTCCAAAAAGTTCACTTTTAATAAGTGCTGCTGCGCTGAATGTAATATAGGCCTACCAACCCCCTGCCTAGCAGACACACACAAACACACACATCTCCGTCATGAGTGATTGCATTATGTCTGCTCACTAATGATGCTGGTGAGTCTCGTGTTTCTTCCTGGATAAAATTGATAGGAAACCGTACCTGCCCCAACACTTTAATGTTGTTAAAGCAGCGTAGGTGAAGCTCATCCACTCCTTGTTTTCATTTAGCTGGGGATGAGTTTTGGTGGGTGGGGAGTGGAGGAGGTGGGGTAGACATCATAATCAGACATTATTATCAGATGGCCAATGTGTGTAGTTTAGATAATAGAGGAGCGGGTGGGTTGGGGGGTCTTAATGCTGTGACAACAGAGTAGGAGTGAATTAGATGGGGCCCTAACCTCCAGGCTGATAATAGTGCTCATAATTGAATGCCATTCAGTTGTACAGACACTAGTTAAACAAGCAGCCCAGTCACAGAAGAGAAGAGAAGAGAAGAGAAGAGAAGAGAAGAGAAGAGAAGAGAAGAGAAGAGAAGAGAAGAGAAGAGAAGAGAACTTGTACATAAAGAGAAATATACATACGTAGTGTTTTAACAAACCTTCATTTTCAATCCTTTTCTAGAATCCAAAATTTATATTGATACTAGATATATTGGACTGGAATTGATGCAAGTGCTGTAGTTGGAGACATGAGGCTGTAGAAAGAGGTAGTAAAAATGTGATCTGCTGTGTTTGTGCAGACAAAAATCATTACCGCAAATGCCTGGATTCCTTCTTTATACATTCCTGGCTTCTGTCCTTAAGTCATAGCTTCCTTGTTTAAACAGTATTTTGTTATTGAGCAAACTACACCCTCGCTTTTATGTGTCTCTGCTCTGCTGTGATTCACAGTACGTTAGTCATCCAGTTCAAGTCACACAAGCAATCATAATATGATCTCTTGGTTGCAAACAACACACTGTAGAACTACGTGTGTAGTGTGCTGAACACAAGCGACTTAACTGAAGTTAGGCCATGCAAACTTTTCTCTATTTACTCATTGCTTACATACTGAAGAGCATTGAAATGACCATAGGTTTACTGATTCTTATTTGTACTCAAGTGCTTTTGCACACTTATGTGTTCGTGCACTGATGTGCGTGCTGAAAAGCATAAAAATGAAGATGTGATAAAAACGGACAAGAGTCACACAGCTTAGAATTGTGAAATAAATAAACCAAATGATGAGAACCAACAGTGGTATCTACCTCCAATCTGGAGATCACTCCGGCCGCTTTGTCATTCTATTTGTTAAAATGTAATTAAGTTTTAACTCAGAGTTGCACAGGCCTAACTCTAACCCTAACATTGTGCTGCCTTACAGAAATTTAGCATGCTGTTCAAAACCCTTTCACTTCCAACTTCAGATTATGATGCCGGGGGAAATGCTGTTTTCTTTGAATGTGGTATTTTTTTTTGTTAACATGTTCAATTTTGGCATCTGGAAAGCCAGAAAGGCTGCTTTTGTTCATGTATTAGCTGCTGCATCTTGAAACATCCACACATTAGTATCACATTATTGGCTTTTTCTATGTCAATTAAGCAACTTTTTTTTTTTGCCTTGTGTAAATCTTATCCTGCACGCCAAATCAAGAAAAACAAATCACCCTGCACCTGCGTCTTGTCATTAAGGAACCATGATTATAGCATTTATTAGATTTCAGTGTCACCGGAGGACGGATGCAAAACCACAACACTGGCATTAAGCAGAACTTGATCCAGCTGTCTTTATGCTCTTTAGCAGGTTTTAATTGGTGGGGACCAGGAGAGAGAAACGCAGCAAAAACATCATTACAGGCTTAAACTACCACAACAGGGTATTGCGGAGATTTAATTACACCTGACTATTGTTTAATTTGCCTCTCAATGCTTCAATTAAGAAAAAAGGGAATGTGAGGGTTCAGGTTTCAGGCTCATCTGGGCAGGAAAGGAGAGAGTTTCCCCAGTGAAGTTCATATAACATCATACAGCGGAGATCAAATGGATTTGTCATCGTTTGACTAATGACAGGAAAGAGGAATAAACCCTATTAGAAAATCATCAAGAATCCCTCTGTCTCTGTTGATTGTCTTTGTGTGTGCTGTGTTTCTGCTGTATAGAGGCCTCGAAGCTGATGCTGATGCGTTTACTGTTATATTGAATGGTGAGGATGATGTGATCTGAGGTTGATGAGAGCCAAATATAGCAAAATCTCTCCCTCTCTTCAGAAGGAATGTACAGAAACTCCTAGAACCATTTCCCTTATTAGTTTTGTAGTTATTCAATCTGTATCCCCTTTTCTTGCAAATAATATCCTTTAATCTGTATCCAAGGAAATGTTTAGGCTGTAAATTCACTGAGGGAGTAATAGAGAAACTTTTTCCTCAGTGATGTGGAAGTCAATCTCTGAGAGAAGATGGAAAGTACAAGACTGTGGTTTCAGCTCCAGAACCCCAGGTCATGTCACAATTTTTCTAGTCAAATATGTTTGTTCTACTCAAAGAATGTTTTGTTTTGTCATTTTATAAAGACTGGTGAGCCACGCATTATGACCACGTCTGTCTAATATGCTGTGGTCACCTCTGTTTGCCACAAAAACAGCTTCAACCCATTCAGACATGGATTCTATGAGACCTCTAAAGGTGCCTTGCGGTATCTGGTACCAAGACACTAGCAGCACTTCTTCAGTCCTGCAGTTTGGAGATAAAGCAGCAACAGATGTGACCTGTACCAGCACATCCTCCACTACCTTGTCATTAGTTCATGGTTTGTCCCTTTGTCCCATCGTTAATAGATACTTACATCTGAACATAATATTCAACCCTTGTCAAAGTGGCTCACGTCATTACATCTGACACTTCCTCCCATGTCCAATACACTGACTAGAATAAACACCTTTCTGATGTATGGTACCGAGTATCAACAATGTCAGGAAATGGTTCTATGTGGTGTTTGAAATGGCGACTGGGCATACCTGAAGCACTTGTCTTCAACAGCCACATTGTTATTTGTATAGACGCTTGTAAAAAGACACCAAGCTCACACTACAATAGATGGCAGTGCACATGGACGCAGAGGCCCCTTCAGGAGACAGCGAGAGTGAATGTTGTGAATGTCTTGTCTATCCCAGACATTCATTCCGCAAAACTTACAGCTGAGAGACTTTGCTGAACATCAAGGCAATGAACGTCACTAAAATTGTGGCGCTCGGTTCTGATTTGGACATACTACACCAACATGGAGTCTGATCAGAGACCATGCCGGCAGTTACCCGAGAGAGAAGGAAGTGCAAGCCATATGAACGTAAACAAAGGAGCAGGAAGAGAACCGGGACCCATGCTAGGCTAAAGGCCAACCCCTCCAGACCAGCAGGACTGTCACTCCTACTCTCCAATGTCTGCACCCTCAACAACAAGCTGGACGAGCTACGTTTGCTTTGAGAAACCCACAGAGGTGGAAAGTCTGTGTGTTTGCTTTTTACAGAAACATGGCTTCATGACAACATCCCAGACGGCTGTACAGCTGGAGGAGACGACATCGTTCTGGGCGGACAGACAGCTAGCTCTTTTCCAGAGCTGCTGCAGGAGCAGGACACTGAACATTGTCAGGGACTCCTCACACCTTCTTCATAAACTGTTTGAACTGCTGCCATCGGGCAAAGGTTTCTGGAGCACTGAAGGAAGAACCTCCAGAATGGTCAACAGCTTCAACAGCTTCATTCCACAAGCTGTCAGAATGCTGAACTGCTGAGCCAGATATGCAAACACTTCTTTATTTAATTGCTTTTAGTTTTTGGATTCTGAAGAAACCCTCTTGTTTGTACTACTGTTGTATGTACAGCAAAATGACAATAAACTTGATTGGATTTGATTTGATTTGATTTGATTTGATTTGAAACAGATGCCCTCCTCACTCATTCAGCAATCTGATGCAACACAACATACAAGTGTTTGGTTGTAGACAAGGAGGCATGAGCAGGAAAGTTGACAGACTTTATTGTATAATGTGAAGACAGCAGGAGTTTCACTGGGACGGAGACCTTGATGGTCAGATGTGGCTGGCCCTGACCTGACTGACAGAGGAAGCACAGAGAGCTTGGTGGAGCACAAAGTAGAGCTGGCTGCTTGCTTTGTGCTGATTTTACAAGCCATGCATAGTTTTCAGCCCTTACAATATTTTAATGAAACAGACCACATAACAGTTGCATTTCTTTGAAAAGGTTAGATTTACCGTGATGACATGTGATAGACATGGAGGGATATCTGCAGCTTGTCTTTTCAGGGTACATATGTCAACAGAGCCCTCCTCGCCATTAGTCATTTAATATGTTGAGATAAATCTGTCAGTGACTTTCTGTTTTTTCAAAAATGCTGTCTTATTAAGTTTGTATAATCTTCAAGCAGTGCTTTGACATCTTCATGACTGCAGCGCTAGTCGTAAGCAGCTGTGATCACGTTAGATTAAAATTCACGGCCTCCTTGAAACATCAAGCGACGGTTACACAACATTTTCTCGTTGAAATTTGCAAAATATATATAATTTTTCCATGGCTATTGTTTCCTCATTTTTTAAATGTTTTATTTATATAACACTAATTCACAACATGCAAGACCGTGTAACATAATATACTTTAAAGAGAAACCCAACAAACCTAAATGTTTTCCTTTGAGTTATGTATTTCATGTGTGACATCTCATGATTTTCATTTTCATTCTCTTACACTGACTTGACAACATATTGTCTTGTTCTTCTAGAGGGCCACCTCACCTGAGCCTCGTTCTGTCGGTTCTTTTTTCCCTCCCTGTTCTTTGCTTAAACTCTGAAGGTCTTTACCTTACTATGTGAAGTGCTATGAGATGGCATATGTTGTGAATTGGCGTTATGTGAAGAAAACCTGACCTGAATTAAATTAATCTACATATGAGCAGTTATGTACCAAACACATACATTTCAGTAACTAATGCTTGCAGACTTGTGACATCTAGGAAATATTTCATGTTTTTTAATCTTTTTTCAGAGAATGTTTGGTCATGTGTGATCAACTTTCAGGTGAAACATTTTGGCTTCTTTGTTCTGCTAAAATATTCATAGTCAGGGCTGCAGTGTGTCTGCTTGTCTCAGAGCTGAGGGTAAATGTCCTGCCAGATCAATACACTGTGGTCATAACTTATCATCTGTCGATATCTTGTGGCTTTACAACACAGCTTTATTTTACTTAGATAAAATGTTATATGTTATGTCTGGTATACATTTGACTCTTTCGTACACTTATAAACACATAAACAATAGAAACAGGTGAAAACAACTAGCCGGCTTAGTGAGAAAGCATCAAACAAACAAAACAAAAAAGCCTTCAATCTTCTAACACTTGCTAGTTAGCATGTTCTGTAATGTGTGTTGAATTTGTGCACAAAGAGATCATCCAGCTCAGCCCTGTTAGGTGATGTTTAAAGGTGTGCTTTGACCAAGAATGTATTGCTCCCAGTCTTTCTGCTAATATACAATCATACCATGATATACGTCCACATCTGAACCACACAGCTGAAGCTGATAACAGTTCATCATATGACTCAGAATGAGTAGACTAACAAGCATATTTTCTTTAAGTCTGACTGTCTCTACACTATGTTTAACAGTTTATTGTGTTCAATTTGCCTCTTGCAAGCTCAGCATACTTTTTGTTTCAAGTTCCAACTTTTCTTGTGGCCTCCACCTACATACTTCCTCTTTTTTTCTACAGCTTCCCACCTCAGTAGACTAAAGAAAAAAACTACAGACATGGCTATTATTGCTGATGTGTTGTTGCTCCTGTCTTTTACCATCCAAAGGACAAC
This sequence comes from Stegastes partitus, assembly GCF_000690725.1. Lineage (NCBI taxonomy): Eukaryota > Metazoa > Chordata > Actinopteri > Pomacentridae > Stegastes > Stegastes partitus. Next base: position 88,893 of record NW_007577885.1, read on the forward strand.
GACGCCCACAGATGGGTGACTCCAGTGTGTCTGACAAGAGACACACACTCCAACCTTTCTTCATCACTGAGCAACTAAGATTCTAATTTTAAAATGAGCTGCAAAGAGAGCCACATAAAAACAATGAAGAGGCTCCTTTCATGAAGCTTTTGACAGCCTGAAATCGGACAGATTGTGCATGATTTTACCTGCCTCTATAAAAAATACTACGGTGACTAACATACGTTGCATCCTTCAGGGGATCTTTGTTACACATCTTTCGCTTCCCTCATTTCTTATCATCTTTTAACTGTTGCTATCTAATAAATATTACCAAATATATAAATACCGATTCCCAGCCCAACATCATCTAAGGCCTCATGTATGCAAATAGATGTACTGAAATAAAACATGTTTTAATCTCTGCTTGTTCTTTTAGTCAGAACTATTTAATTTGTTAAATCTCAGATTTTTTTTCTGCTTCAAATTTTACACAGTCTGCTGCTCGTACTTTTCATATACTACATTGCTTTTTGTGACAGGTTTAATGAATTCTAAATGTGGAACTCCCATTTCTTGAGAAACACAAACTATAAAGTACAAAAAATAAGAGATGCACAGTGATCCCGCCTATAAAGACTTGGAGGTTCAGTTTCAAATTGTCAAATTAAGTAATTTTATTTGTGCAGCCCAAAGGTCAACAGGCTAAACATGAAGAAACACTGGAACGATCCTGGTGGCTGAAACTTCCATTTTATCAGGCAGCAATGCAGACAACTAGCTGTTTGATTATAAAGTGCTTGAAAGCTCAGCGCAACGCTTCACGTCCACCTCCCTGCTTCCTCTGCCTCTGTCGGTTGCTGACTGTGTTCCTGCTGCAGCAGAAAACTACAGAGCAGGCCGTTATAGCTGACGTGTTGTCATCCCTGTCTTGTCGCGTCCAGACAAACAAAGGCAGAGGATACCGTTGAACAGCTCAGTGGTGATGAGACGCTGGCAGTCTCCTGTCTGTCTCAGCAGGAGCTCAGGATGCAGCAGAGAGCAGGAGCTATATTCACTGCTATTCGAGGTGGCAGTCAGTTGATGGAAGGCCTGTTAATGTTCAACCACAAACAGGAACTGATGCAGTGCTTCTGCCAGGAAATAAACACCCCTTTATCCCTCATTTAATCTGTTTATTCATCATCATTCAGAAGATTTTCACATGTATCAGATATCCAAACAAGCATCAAGATTTTCTCTCTACTCTGAATTCTTTATTTGGAACGTTTTAAAAATCATGTCAAAAACTAGCTCAAAGTAGGATATTTAATTGGTAGCTAAAAGTAATAAAAAAGTTTCAGTTACAGCTAAAAGGGTTATTTCATTAATAAAAGCTTTAAGAAAAACATGTGTTGAAAACCTATTTTTCCCATGAAACTAACACGAAATAAGAAATTGTAATTCCAGGACAGGCACTATGACAAATGTTTTACTTTTTCTGTCAATGAAAAAAATTAATCAACAAATGAAAGAGTGGTGATTGGACTGTTTTAATGTGAAGTCTTACTCAGGGGCTGGGTCGCTGATGCTTATCTGACACTTCTTGGAACAAATGCATCTATAAAACAGAACTCAGCTGTAAATTACAATGAGATTTAGACAAGAACCAGCAACAAACCTAGCTCTTCCAAACTTTACCAAACCAGCATAAACACAGACAATTCAATCACATTAAACAATATTGTAGTAAAAGACTTCTGTTATGGTATTGTTAGTCAGTGAAGTTAAATGGTTGGTGTCCAGGAGAATCGTCTGACTGAAAGAAGCGTGGATCACTGGTATATACAGCAAAATCAATGCAATCACTGTGGATATACGAAAATCAAATATGAAAATGTCATTTGCCTCATGTATGTAGGCTGAACTGAGAGAGTGCACTTTCAGCACACCCCTGTACTCCCACAGACTCGCGCTGGGATTGCTGCTAGAACAGCGAGCCATCCGTCTCCCAGCTGACAATCAGTACTACTCTACCCAGCCTCCTCCCAGCTGGTAGCTCCACATGTCCTGTTACCCCTCACTGCTGTCATCTAGCCCACCGACCTACACTTTGATCTAGAGCAAGATTTCTCAAGACATCTAGACATTCATGGTTCCAAGAGGATGAATCGTGTTTTTAGTTTTACTGTCAACATTTGTGTGTTGGAACATGTTCATCATCACCAGAGGATGAAGACATCTGATGTCTACCTTTGGCCTCACAGAAGGGCTGTCAAGATGGCAGGCTGGCAAATCAGACTGAATTATTTCAACAACTGCCATTACATTTTCTTTAAATATATTTACTTTATCAAAGTTGATTACCACCAAGTCAAACCTAGAAGCACCTCTGTGCAGGCGCCCCCACACCCCACCCACCCTCCCAACCTCCACCCACCTCACGTCCTTCACAGTTTCTATTCTACTCCCCACCAAGGACTGCTAATCTCCAGCCCCGACAGAGTAACTCCAGTAAATCTGCTGTCCATTTAAGTAACTCTAATGGTTGGTATGTTGCTTTCAAAAAGTTTTTTTTAACTTGAATGTGGGTATGCCAAGGTTTGGCACCATTTTCATATCTTTAGCTAGCTGAGTTTAACTCACTTCATAAAGCAGAGGTTATCAGTAATAACATGCCTATTAATGTTTGCGAACATGTAAGACTCACTACAATCCCACAGCACTGCCCGGACCTGTCTGATAGTACTGTACATCTTTAAATGTAGATAGATGCTGTCAGTGCATCACACATCCACAGCCTCACATCGTCCATCTCACTGTGTCTTTGTGTCTTTGACAGAACAAGACAGGAATGACGACACAGCAGCAGTGTCGATGCCTGTAGGAGGAAGTCATTCACTGGCTGCTACAACAACCTCTGATTGTAAAGTCAGGAGAGAACAATGTTATGCTGTGTTGTAAAGACAACTTGTTGTTTGTAATAAAATCTTAAAACTTTTTTTTTTCTTAAATATCAGTACCTGAGGAAAATCATATATAAGTAGAAAATCTTATAAAAATATGAACACAGAAATATCCTATTAATTATTTATTTATTAACTGTTTAGCATAATAGTGCAATAATAGACAATAAGACATATGAAATGTAAGTTCTGACCCTCAAAAGAGGAAGAAGGTGACACTTTTATGTCCTATCAACTGCACAGCCACATCATGGTTTTTAAAAGCATTTACATTTTTCTTCATTCCATTTAAAATAACCTTTACCTAAATAGTTTAATAACAAATGCTTCAAAATGTTTAATTTAGATTTAATAATCACTTTAGTGACTTAAGCCAGGGGCTGGAAGGGATCAACTTCAGAAGAATGTTACAGTAAAAGCTTCTTATTAAATGAAAATGTTGGAAATAGAGATACGTTTTCATCATCACTGTGTCTCAGAGGCCTGCATGGTTCAAATGAGCAGTTATATGTCTTTTATTGCAAGTGTGAAAGGTCGATGACATAATGCATCTTTTCAGTCTATTTAATTTGGGGGAGTTGCATTCTACTTATCCTTCTACGTCTACATTTTGATTTCACCGATTCTTTCGTCCTGCACCTGACTCATACATACTCCAGGATGTGCTCACACTTTCTCTTCTCTCTAACAAATGACTTTGTAAAAACAACCGGAACTGAGAGCTGTTTTGGCAGATATCTATTTTGTTCATACTGCAAGTGTTTTTACATATTTATTAGCAGCCGAAGTCGTAGCCAGAATTTTCAACATATTAAAATTATGAATCTTCATTTATATCCGCCATTTTTTATTCCATGATTTTTTTTGATAGTTAGCTGTTGATTTATTTTTTTAAATTCAAATCATATAGTTAGACAAGAGAAATGTTACTTCTTTTTTTTTTATTTTCTCCGAAAATATTATTAAATTAAGTAAACTTTAGTGTTTAGTATTTTTATTGTCCAACATGAAAGCCTAAATCCTATTTCCCACTTCATCCAGCCAGGAACTCAATTCTCGTGATGTCATACTGATCCTGATGAAAATAAAGGCAAAAGTACTAAAATCAACCAAAATAATGTTTTTAGAACAAAACTTTCCATTTTCTTAGTTGCCTTGAAAGGAACATATTGGCTTAGAGCTGAGTGCCACAGTTTAAAATTTCTTGGGGATTTGTTGTAAAATAGTAATAGTAGTAATAAAAAATAACAAAGTTAAAGCAGGTCCAAATGTCAACTGATGTTGGCTTTAGGTTAAGAATAACATTTCTTATTGCACTTTCGTAGTTGTCTTTGCAAAAGAAGCAGGAAAATAAATGACTGGTCCTTCATATGATGCATTCAACAAATGAATACCTCTAACAAGGAAATCCTCTTTGTGGAAAGTGGAATCCCTCCTGAGTGTGTGGGGAAGGTGTGTGGGAGTGATGTGTGGGCTTTTTCCATACAGAAGGACTCTAAAGGGCAGCCTACACAGTCAGGATCCCACCTTTCTCCCAGTCATGACATCCAGCTGGAGTCTGTCAGCAAAACAGCCAGCAAGGCAGAAACCATAGAGGAAAAGGACAACAAGAAGATGTCAGGAAAACAAAGGCTGTGTGAGAGTGTGGAGGAAGGACATGTGTGATAGAGAACGTGTGAGTTGGACAAGGATACAGAAGATGTGTGTCAGTGTGGCCATCCTGGTGTGCAGAATAGGCTCACTCCTACACTCACATTCCTCTGTATTAAATGGAAGTCTGCATGAATGACAGTATGGACACACACATTCCTAACGGCTGCACAGTGAGCAGCAAAGACAGAAGTACCTGAAGACGTGTGGGAGGTGATGCTCTTTCCCGGGAAACCTCCGAAGCAGCAGCTCATTGCTCTCTGTTGGACAGATGTGGACCTCCTCGGGCCGAGGTGCTCTTTCACTCCACTGAGCAGGTTTGGCTTCTACAAACTATGTGACTGATATTCATGTATGTGCACATTAAATAGACTTAAAAGTAAGAAGTCTCATGCAGACTGACTTTACTTTTCTTAAATGTATACTTAATACCAACACTGAAGTAACTTCTTTATTTTTGTGCTGCTGTTTCATGCTTTTTCTATGTTGTTATTTCACTAAATTTCCTCTACTTTCATTTAACAGCTTTAGTTACAATTTTCTGTTCAGATTAAGGTTTTCCATTCAAAACAGACATTTAGAGTGTTTTCCCATTTTATAGAAATTGCAGAAACAGTTAGTTGCCTAGATACAATATGTATATATTTGGTGCATACATTAGTTAACAGTATGCGTGCATGACAGAAAAGCATCTTTGAATAACACATTACAGCATCTATTTGCAATATCAAGAACAGACCTCGTACTGCCTTTCGTTCATCATCTGGATTTTATCAACTGGCTTTCCATAGTGGTTACGATGACATTACAGCACACACAGTAAAGACACATTGTAGACATATGTATCGTCTGCATATTGACATTTCATGTTAATTAGTAAGGAAAATATTAACCACTGCAAGATCTACTAAAAAACAGGACAGACAAATGTGCTGATTGATTATTTTGGTTTAATATTAGAGTTGACCAACTTTGCAGCTGATTTCAAGACTTGTATTATCAGTTAACTTACTGTAACCGCTGTCCTAACAGGAAATCAGTCCCTGTGACTGAAGCATTACCATATGTGACGCTGTTAGGGTGTTTATACTGATACACAGGCGCATCATTTCACTGTTAGAGCTGCTCAAGATGATATTACTTTCTGATAGAATAACCGACAGCTCAGAGACATCTAAAACATGACAGGAAGCCTCACCCAGACATGTTTTTGGCCCAGAATCACTTGTTTAGTTCTTAACAATGCATTGCAATTTATAAGCTTAGCAAATGTTTCTTTAATATATGTTTATTCTGAAGAGTGAGTAGTAACTGCAGCTGCAAAATAAATGTAAAGCAGAATAAAGTATGTTGGACTGAATAAATTGTGAAGTAATAAAATAACTATTAATGCTTCTGGATAGTACTTCTTAGTGACAGTTTGCATCATTCATTGTTGAAAACAATGAGCATGTTGTATTTATAGTAACTTTAATGTGATGTCATGTGGAGACAAACTCAGAAAACCAGTAAAAAGTGTTACTGTGGAGATTTCACACTCATTTCTGTACTAACATTTTATTTTATGCATTTTTCTGCTCTACTTGTGTGCTGAAAAGGTAAACTGTAAAACAAGTAAACAAGTTTACCTACCGACAATACTCTTATTTAATCTCAAACATTTTTAATATGGCTCAACACTGCTTTGCCTCAGGTGGCTTTACAGTCTGAACTGTAACCCCTGAGTCCTTAGATCGTTGATTCACATGGGGAAAACTTTCCCAGAAACAAAACCCCCCAAAAAAAGCAAAAGAGGAGGATTCCTTCTTGCAGGACCAACAGACATGCTACTTACTTACTTATTTCAGAAGAGATGTGATGAATGAAGACTCTGTGAGTTTGTGCTCATGCATGTGGGGTATGAGACAGGTGAAATGGTGCTCAAGGAAGACAAAAGAATGCAGAAAGGGACAGCAAAAATGATTCAAATTAACTTAGGGTCTTAACTCTCCTCCTCATGCCTTCTTCACATGACCTAAAGAGATAAAATCATGACTATGGAGCATCTTGAAAGCATTTTCTGAACATGTTAGGGAGAAACACATCCTATTATCAGTGTACAGAGGGAAGAATTCTGGGCATCACCACAGTCAGAAACGTCCCCAGCTCCTTCCTCACAGCAGCCATATCTTGCCATACTCTCCTCACGGCTCCTCTTTTCTTTCATTGGTGCCTCCTGTGCCAAGAGTCTCACAGCAGTACAAACAGGGGGTGGACTCAATATGCACAACTTGGGAGGCTCATGAAAAGTTCAATGGTGTTATCATACAAGAATTAGCACAATGTATCAAAAAATCACTCGGCAGAGCTCAGTGGTCAGATACAGGCAGAGTCAGAAAAACACATAAACGAGAATAACTGGTGGGATGATGGCACAGGAGCTCAAGATGGACTGTAGAGGAACATGAGGAAAAGGGTGAGTATGAACGCACTGGGGAAGGGAGACGATCACACACTGGTGGAGGATATTAGGATGGGGCAGGAAATCGCACAGGCCTGAGAGCAGTGTGAAGACACCTGCAACAAGACGAGGGTGAGTTCAACACAGAAAGAATGTCAAAATAAAACAGAAGAAAAACAGAACATAACCTCAGAGATGGAAGTGACAGAGGCCACCACAGCCTCATGACAATGACTCCACTGTGTTACGAAGCTTTGTGTTGCATTATATTCATCTGTACCCCTTCATCTCTCTTTCCATCTGACCCCATTACCTCTCACACACGGCCTTCCTCCTCTCTTCTCTTCTTGCCATAGATCCCCTCTTTCTTCCCCAAGCCTCCCCCCCATTTCTCTTTGCTCTTTCTCTCCATCTCTTTCCAGTTCTTTTATTCAATGAGCCATGACTCAATTCACATTTGTCTGTTGTTTTCATGGACGCCCACAGAGTTCCTCTTATACAGAGAGAATGATACCAGAGCAGTATGGGGTGGGTGACATTGCTTTATAAGAACATAGGTCTGGTTGACATTTTCAAAGTCAACCACAAATGTATCGCTGACGATTACAATAATTAATCAGTGGTTTAGTGTATATGAAATGCAAAGTGAAGCAGTGAAATCAACACAACAAAGATGAAATGAATACATTGCAAACATATAGAAAATGCTCTATTTTACTCTCCAACAGTCAAAAACAAAACAAAAACAAACTAACAAAACCAGGAAACTGATAAATGTTCACACCTGAGAAGCTGGTACCAAATACATTTTTACAGAAGACTCACACAGTCAATCACATATCAGTTTTTGCCATGTCAGCTTTGTGGTTGCTGTGTGGTTAACTGAGAATATAATGAATAATCATGGAGGAGGATAAGAGGGCAAATAAGTACATATTTTAGTCCATGGGTTGATGTGACCATGAGTCACTCCACCTGTATGATCAAATTGTGAACCAGCTGACACCTTTAAGGCAAAGACTACTTGGTAATGGAAATAATTAAAGTTTTACTGTGAATAGTGGAACTTATTTTTGCTGTTAGAATAAACTTTTTGAAAATCAAGATATTACTTGAATGCCAGAGCATGCTCACCTAGAAACTGTCCATAACTGCAGTACATCTCTTGGATATGTTTGATCTGTGGTTTCAGCTGAACTCAAACTAGCTGACCTTCTTTAACTGCTACACTGTTCACGCTACTCCAGATGCAATCATGAGTAAATATATAAAGTTAATCATTAAAAATGTAATTTATTGTCATGTATTTCTTCATTGGAGTAGACAATGGAAGAGCAGAAGTCATGTACAAACTGTGTAAACTGAGCTCCACCTAGTGGCCCGACAGAGGCCCAGTATGACAACTCAAGACAATAAATGGCCTGTAACATGTCCAGTAACAGCAGGTTCACACAATTTTACACACTATCATGCAATCAAAGCCCTGTGCAAGAGCTTAGCTGTGAAGTGCATCTGTAATAAAATGGAACATGTGTTGATATATTTAAAAAAATATTCTTCTTGTGACATGTGCACCTTCTTAATCTCTGGACTGATTCATTTTGCTTATAGCACACTTTGCTGACCATTGTATAAATCAAATCAAATCAATCAAATCAAGTTTATTGTCATTTTGCTGTACATACACAGGCAAGCTGAAAGAGCAAGTCCTCAGGATCCAATAACTTAAAGCAAACTGTGAACTGCACATACCCACTTCCCAGATCAGTAGGTCTGTCCTTGCCTCTTGTATGTGGAACAAATGTAAGGTCATAACAGCTGGCATCAGCTAGAGATATTGAGAAATTTTCCTTAAATCAGTGAGAGAGATGAAATCCTTCAGAATGTATACAAAGGTCCAAAGGTCTGAGACCACTAGTGAAGATGCTTCTGTTCTCTATTTGTTTCAAGTTTAATATACAATTTTAAATTACAAATTCTAATGTTAGCTAACAAATGCAGAGAAAAAAACAGACAAACTGTATCTAGTATTTCTGTAGCCCCCTTATCCTTTAAATGACAGCAGCACGAGAGCTGGATGGACTCCACCTCTTTGTTCAGACCTGGTAAGACACGTTACTTCAGTGTGATGTGACACGACACCAAAGAGCCTCATGTCATGCTAGGGATGTTTGGCTTTATTTGGCTGGATGAATTAAAGGATGAATTATGAAGGTGTGGATGACTGAAAATCTCCTTGTACAGTCTCTCCTCATACAAAACATTTGTTTTAAGCTCTGATTATTTTCCAGCAGAATCTGCCTTAAAGGCCAAATTAAGGCCAAAATTAAATTAAAGGCCAATTGTAGCCCTAAATTGGCCTTTAGGGCCTTCAATTAAAGGACAGAATACAACTTAAAGGCTATTTTACATACAAATGACTGTACGAGAAGATTTTCTGTCATCCACACTTTTGAAATTCAGCATTAAAAGAGTTTTAGTTTAAGTAGTCAGTGCTGGACTTTGGAGCTTTTTTTGTACCAGATTGTAAAAATGCCAATTCATGGAGCAGCAAGGGACGAGACTGACTCCAACAGTATGTGTCTGCTGCTCTAACGCTAACCTCCAGGACTGCTCTGGTGGGACCACACTTCTAGGGTTGCATGTCTATAGCTCGTAGTTTCAAGACAGCGCCACCTACTGCATTAAATGGCTGCTAAAGTGCACAAGACCTGGTTTAAAGGCTGATTCCACCCGAAATATTACTTATAATGGTTTATTCAAGAAGTATTTCACACAAAGTACTGTTGGAGTCATTGAAAACTTCAGACTGCCATGACGTATATGGTTTTTAAAGTGAAGTAAAAATACACTTTTTTACATACACCTGGTTTGAGAAAGGAACGAAAGAAGCCATCTACGTCAAACTGGAACAGCCATCTCAGCCATAGTTAAGATCTCTCTCCAGGAAGTTTCACCGTCATTAACATCTTCTGTCACTCCTGACTTTGCAGATTCACATCCTTTGTTGTGTAAACTGGCAGCTCCACAACCGTTGTTACTGTTGAACTCCCTGGTTTCACAACCACGTGAGCTGGAGCAACTATAAACATCTGAAACTCTCCATAAGTCAATTAGAGCTGAAGAAGCCTCTTAGATGAAAGGTGAAACATCTTCAGGTACCTTAAAGAGAAGTCCAGTTGCTTCCTGCTGAAGCTCCTTGGGTTACCATGACCTCAATGACTGAGAATCTACACACACATTTTCACTGTTATTTGTAATCATGCTATTGATTCAGAATCTGCGATATCAGACAAGCAGATCAAATCGTCTCTGATTATCAAAACATAACAGCGCAGAAGTCAGCTACTGATATTTTCTGAAACATATGTAGCTACATGTCAAAATATGACAAAAGAAAACAGGGAATACTTTTATTATGAAATATTTGGTCACAAAAATGAAAGGAAAGCATTTTTAACTGAACTTCCATAACTGATCAAGCAGGTATGACATGCTGCAACACAAAACCAAAAATGTTGTTAGAAAGCCTAATTCAAGTAAAACAGAGTTCTAAAGTTTGAAAATGGTTCTCAAAATGCAACTATGAAAAATGTTTCATATTTCTTGTTTGTAAGCATAAATCTTGGTTTGGAGAAGATTTTTCGCGTAGTTTGGGAATTTCTTTGGGAATTGTATCTGCAATACATCATTAGGATAATATCAGCATTGTAAAAAAAAACATGATCAAATACAAAGATCTGTTGAGATCTAGTGGATCTTTATGCTTTGACATATATCTAATGGTACTCTAATGTACTTATGTGACCAAGACTTTAGTGGTGAATCTATTCTCATTAATATTGTGGAAACTGATAAGATTAAAATAGATTCTTTTGCTTTGTGCTCTATTGAGAATAAACTTGTCCTCAACGTCATAAACTGCGCTCTGTGCAGAAAGTTAAAGCATGACTACATGAATATTTGTAGAAAACACCATTCTTCCTATAGATAGTAGGACAATGCAATGAGCTAGATGTGTGATAAAAGTGACTGAGACAAAGCTATATGCTTGTATTAAAAGTGATTTTTCTTGGTTATGTTTGGAGAACCATTCAGAAACACCAGGACTCTGTTCTATATTGATTAGGTTCCATTGAAATACATTTCTCAGAGCAGCATTTATCTCAAAACACAAGCAACATAGTGCAAGACAGTAATATTATTACTGAGAGTAAATATATTCATCTGCTGTGTCAAAATTATTTTTTCAGAAAACATAATTCACATTCATAGAGCATACAGTGTGAAGAACAATTTAGTTGTACCCTTTTACACATGTGTAATCACACAACTGTCCACACGCCAAAAGCTGAACCAGCAAAAAAGTGAAGGAAGGAAACACTTCTGCTTCAGAGCGGCTCCGATCTGTTCAAGTACTGAAATGTTGGGAAAATAAATATTGGCACATAACTGCACAATGCAACAAAAATAAAAGATTTTTTTTTTTTAAAGTCACTAAAACTAGTTACAGAAATTAAAAAATTGATTTACAAGAGTAATTTACAGATGTCCTGTGCAGTGATCCCAAAATATTTTACTGATGTATTTGAAGTTGAATTCTGCTAAATACTAATAAAGTTCAAAGCAGCACATGCTTAGTTAAAAGAAACAGTCTCAAATAGATTAGATTTATCTACAACTAATTTGTAACTGTAGGGACAAAATCCTTTCAGAGATGGTTGTCAGAGGCTACATTAGATATGTTATTATGAGGGTTTCACCATACTGTGTTGTTTTTTTTCCTTTCTGCATTGCAGTATTGCAGATTATATATCCATCTGAACATTTTGGTACATTTTAAGTAAGCGGTAATTCTTATGACGGACATAGTTTTTGCTTTTTCAATTTGGCTCTACAGAAAACTTCCACCCAGACTAAAGGGGGTGAACTTCTGAGCCTGTTGAGCTCCAATTTCCGCCACATACAGAGCCCCGGTCTTCAGGTCCAGGTCCACCAGGTGGGGCTTCACCTCATCAGCCAGCTGAATCACACTGACCACCCTGCACTGGCCGATCATACCCACTGGCGGGGCATCCAGCAGCGAAATCTGATTGGTGTTGAGCTGGACAACAACAAAGTATTTTTTGTCTGGGGTCAGGCGGACAGAGTAGGGCGCATCCTCAGTGAAGCAGCTCCCCCACGTCCCCAGCCAGTCTCCAGTGACAGAGTTAAACACCTGAATCCTCTTGTTGCCCCTGTCGGCCACCCACACTCTCTGAGCACTGTCCACAGTCACACTGTGGGGGATGTAGAACTGAGCCATGCCTTGACCTTTCTCTCCGTGCACCCACAACACCTCTTGGTCTTTGGACAGCTTGATCAGTCGGTTGTTCATCCCACCATCACCGTCCACGATGTACATTTCCCCAGAGTCATGAACAAAGATTTCCGCTGGCTGGTCGAACTGCAGTGGGTCCAGTTCAGAGCCTGCTTTCCCAGGTGTACCAAGCACCTGACACACACACAAGAACATATTCAACAGCAAGCAACAGACTGTTTTCTAATCCTAGGTATCACACTAAACGTGCCAATGGAAACTAAGCTTGTAGAACCAACCACTGCTAACACCCATTCTAATTGGAGATGAAGCACTCACCTGCAGAAGTTTCCCTGACGGTGAGTACTGTTTGATGCAGTGGCCATATGGGCCGTTCCCCACATCTGTGATCCACACAGTGGGGTTTAATGAGGCTGCGTCTGCTAAAAATATTCCATGAGGCATCTCCAGGGTGGTTGTGTTCCAGGGCATAAGGAAATCTCCATCTGTGGTAAACACCAGCACCTTGGGCACATTGTCACCTGGCAAGCAAAGGTAGACACTGATGAAGTAGGGCATTATGTAACACAGTTCCACATGTAGATGTGAGTCAGCATCAGGCAGCACACACATGATTTTCATTTTCAGTTGTTGACAGTCACTGAAAGTCATGTGTAGTGACTCTTAAAAGTTAAGATACAGTGAGGAATAAATAAGAAGATATCAGAAGAAAACCAAACTTAGTCCACAAAAAGGGCTGTGAAAATACCAAAAGAAGTTGCGTAACAGTTATTTATTGACCTGTTGTAACATCCTTGCAAATTCAGGAACTAACTTCAAGCCTTTGTTACAAGTTAAGTTGTAAATAATTCTTGTAGATTAACCGTAGCAACTGGACTTGCTTGAGTTCCTTGAAGATGTTTCACCTCTCATCCAAGAGGCTTCGTCAGTTCTGACTAACTAGTTGGGAGTTCCAGATACTTATATCCTTAAGGAGTCATTAACACCAGAGTTTTGGTTTCAATTGGGGGTTGTTACTCCTGCCCTTCATTATGTGAGTAATCTATTTTATTCAATTTAAGTTAATACATAATTGACCAGCCATTAGTCAATAATCAAAACAATGTGTACTGAGTTCCAGTATATTTTGGCATCATGCTTTCAAACAACACATCCAGTTTACAGTGGCAAATGTTGGTATGTTATTAAAAGCAAATATTCAGTTATATCCAGTTTTTCCTTTCTGTCACCAAATATCACAGGCAGATACTGAAACCAAAAACAAGTGCAAACTGTTTAACAGAGTCTGATGCATCTTATTTCTCTGTGCCATTTATTCAAAAACCATTAAAAACACAAAGACAAACCCAGCTATCCGTCGACAGAACGTTTGGACTGGAGACTGGTGTTCTTTATTTAGCAAAGCCTGTATCTCTGAGGACTTTGCTTTACTATCTCTCAGTGAACAAACCTTGATGTATGGATCCATGTCACCCAGTTGCTCAAAAAAATTAAGTGTTAATTGTAAATCTAATGTTTTGCAATCCAGGCTCATGTAATCCATCCAAAATTGGTCTTGCTGACTTCAGCTAACTGTTTTTTATTCTACTTTTGAGCAGGAAAACAATATTTATACAAACAAGCAAACTTGACATGCTCTTAATTTTTCTGAATTCAAATAGGATTTAATGTATGGCTTCTTGCAGTAACTGAATGCATAATAAAAACACAAAAGACACATAATATAAACATGTTTGTCTTAACATACATATAAATATACCCTGTCCTGAATGAATGTGATGTGATGTGTTAAAATGCACTTTTAAATAGCACGTTTTTGCACATGCACAAAAATCCACAATGAAGTTGGGATGAATTTTAATAAATCATGCGTCAGTGTTTATAATAATAAATGCATAGGTGCTTAAGAATTGTCAATATAATAAAACAAATTGAATTCCACAATGGAATGAGTTTCCTCAGTCGCGACTCTTTCAAGGCTCCGGGTCCCTTCATTTACTGTATCCTTAACGCATGCGCATTGTTTTTATACCAGCGTGATGAGGAACAAGCTCACACAATGTTCATTACACAAACGAAATAAAGCGTAAATGCAGATTTACTCGAAGCACTGAGGTAGAGTTCCTGTATTTACCTCTCTGTGCCACATAGACCACACCAGCATACTGGTTGACAGCCACTCCGTACACCAGCCCGCTGAACAGCTCCGGGTTCTTGGGCCAGCTCAGGTCCAGCTTATACAGAGGTCTGCCCAGCAGCTGGTAGTCATGTCTGAGGATGGAGCTGCCCGGCTGCTGGGTGCCAATGGTGCCGTACAGCAGCATCATGAGCAGGACTAAAGACACCATACTGGAAACTATCAACCACGTATGTCCTCTCTTCTTCAGGAGCATCAGGGGTTCGGCTGCTGGTTCCTGCTGCGGGTCGGAGCTGCTTCACTGACGTCAGTGTGTTTGTAGCGCCGCTGCCGAGGACTCATCAACCGAAGTCATGCAATGTCCGCTGCACAGCCCAAGAGTAAACAGGCAGGTTTATATGCTGTCTCTAAAGATGTTGACAGGTGAAAAGCCCGCGATTATAATATATGCTTAAAAGCCATCAAATACATAGAGTACAAAAGCCACTTCCTCTTCCTGATCGAAAACAAAATAATGCGGCAAGTTCGAGAGAACTTGAACGCACAGCATTTCCGTTTAAAAAAATGCAATAAAATCGTGACTAAAATTCCAGTATACATACAGTCGTCCTCGAATGTGTTCATACCCTCCCATGAAAGAAGGGGAAAAAACTGCTGTTAGTGAAATAAGTTGAAATTGACAAAAGTAATAATACATTTTTTTTTTTAAATGTATGAAAATCATGACATTGCTTTTGAACTGTGGTTCAACAGAACTATTACAAACAAACAGAAAACAAGCAAACAAGAATGAGAGGACTTGTAAACTGATATTTTGTTGAACAACCCTTTGAGCCAATCACTGCAATCAACCGTTTTCTGTAACTCTCATCAGACTTCTGCACCTGTTGACAGGTATTTGGATTTTGGTTCACTGCTCATCAGCAAAGTGCTCTAATTTGTCCGGGACAGTTTTGTTTTAATTATCATTTTCATCCACAATTCAAAAGAAATGTCTCATTTCACTAAATTATAATTTAGCAAATTTATATTTACGGTCCGAGCACACCAGTGCAAGGACCCTATTGCAACCCTTGTGATTATTATTATTATTATTATTATTATTATTATTATTATTATTATTATAGTTCAGCCAAATCAAACTCATTTTTGAGGGCCTATAAAGGTGCTCTAAAACTCACCAAAATCGCCACGCACATCAGGACTGGCGAAAATCAGAAACTACATGGACATGTCAATGCCAAAATGGCTCCACAGCACCACCTTGAAAATTTCAACAGAGTCCCATCGGAAGCACGTTTGGCCTAGAACAGGGGTGTCCAATCCTGGTCCTCGAGGGCCACAATCCCGCATGTTTTAGATGTTTCTCTCTTCCACCACAACTGATTCACATGATCAGGATCGTTATCAGGCTTCTGCAGAGCTTGATGATGAGCTGATCATTTGAATCAGGTGTGTTGGAAGAGGGAAACATCTAAAACATGCTGGATCGTGGCCCTCGAGGACCAGGATTGGACACCCCTGGCCTAGAGCAATTTGGTAGGCATATAGAGCAGGTCAGGACGAACAAAAAAGTCAGCCAGCGTCAAGCCCTAAAATGCAATACGGCTCAACTGCGCCCCCTACAGTATTTCAACAGAGTCCCATCGCAGCTACATTTCACCTACAACTATGAAGTTCACCACACGTGTAACAACTTGTGATGCACAAAAAAGTCAATTAGCATGCTTCTGTAAACTCAACCGGAAATCCGCCATGTTGGAAAAACGGTGAGCATGCAGGGTCATTAAAAAAAAAAAAAAAAAAAAAAAGGCAATTTTCACAATCTATCTCCTCCTAGGGGGTACGTCGTACACACCTGAAATTTAGCCAGCACACACTACAGGACGTGGTGATTAAAAATTATCAAAACGCTTCGCAGATGATACCCGGTTTGGAAATGGCGTCCCGTGCAATTTCGATCAATGGCCATTTTGTCCATTTTTGCTGTGTTTTTGGAATTCAGCAGAGTCCTGTCGGATGGCCATTTCACCTACAGCTACAAGATTCGGTGGGTATGTGCAGCAGGTCAGGATGCACAAAAAAGTCAATCAGCGCCAAGCCCTAAACCCAACATGAAACGTGCCATTTTTGAAAAAATACGGTGACAATTTTGGCCATTTTCACTCATTTTTGGCCATTTTCAAAATCTATCTCCTCCTACAGGGAAGGTCGTACACACCTGAAATTTGGCCAGCACAAACTACAGGAGGTGGTGATTAAACGTTAGTAAAACGGTCAGCA
>NW_007577885.1:105711-132612 GCF_000690725.1 Stegastes partitus
TGCTCGAAAACTCACCAAAATCGCCACGCACATCAGGACCGCGAAAATCGGAAACTACATGGACATGTCAATGCCAAAATGGCTCCACAGCGCCACCTTGAAAAATTCAACGGAGTCCCATCGGAAGCACGCTTGGCCTAGAGCAATTTGGTAGGCATATAGAGCAGGTCAGGACGAACAAAAAAAGTCAGCCAGCGTCAAGCCCTAAAATGCAACACGGCTCAACTGCGCTCCCTACAGTATTTCAACAGAGTCCCATCGCGGCTACATTTCACCTACTACTACGAAATTCACCACACATATGTAACAACTTGTGATGCACAAAAAAGTCCATTAGCATGCTTCTGTAAACCCAACAGCAAATCTGCCATGTTGGAAAAACGGCGAGCATGTCGGGCCATTTTCGCTAAATAAAATTTTTTAAAAAGGGCCATTTTTTGGCCATTTTCACAATCTATCTCCTCCTAGGGGGTACGTCGTACACACCTGAAATTTAGCCAGCACACACTACAGGATGTGGTGATTAAAATTATCAAAACGCTTCGCAGATGAGACCCGGTTTGGAAATGGTGGCCCATGCAATTTCGATCAATGGCCATTTTGTCCATTTTTGCAGTGTTTTCGGCATTCGGGGGGAGTCCTGCTGGAAGGCCATTTCACCTACAGCTACAAGATTCGGTGGGTATGTGCAGCAGGTCAGGATGCACAAAAAAGTCAATCAGAGACCACTTGAATTTGGGCACAACGCCATAAAACGAGACGTGCTGTGTAACTGGCCTGTACATGCTCCGATCGACCTGAATCTTTACACGCGTGCTCGGAGTCACAGCCAGAGCACGTTTCCGCCACGGCCAACACATGCCGCCGCCGCTGCCCGCCACTAAACAGGAAGTGGCTCGTAACTACGCCGCATGTGCTCCATTCTTACCCCAAACTCCACACGCCGGATCCGAGGCCTGCCAGGAGGACGTTTGCGCCACAATCCGACGTGCGTAAAGGCCGACAAGCGTACAGCGAGGACCCGGCTTTAATTCTTATTACTTTCTTTCAGTTTCTAGTTATTTGACTGACTATTGGGAATTTTGCCTTTTCTTTAACGGAAGGGTATGAATGCATTTGAGGACGACTGTATATCCGAGTCCAGACCTGTAGCGTGACTAACGTTTAAGGAAATACAGAAACTTTCGGGGAAATCTTGCTGTGTAGTATTTCACATAAAGTGTTGCAGCACTTTGAACACAGTTTTGTTTGTTTTGTTAAGGTTTTTGCTTTTTGGTCAAGCCATTACTATTTTGAATTTCTACTTCCGGTTTCTTGACGCCGCAGAGCGGACTCTCGCGCGGCTGTGACGTCAGGACGTGTTGACGCCGCTGTGGCCGGAGTCGAGGCGTCAGTAATTTTCTAGTAAATATATTTTTCAAGATTTTTTTTTCACAGTGCGAATGACAGTCCGTGCAGGACAGCGACACATTTCATGTAGTGTAAATCATCGAAGAATCCACTCCATGGAGGTCGTAGACAGCCCGCTCAACCTGGTAAGTTTGGCTCTTGATGTTGCAATAGCAGGCTAACGTTACTGTAGCTAGGAGGCTGCATAGGGGCGCTACGTTAGCTAGCTTCCACAGTGAGTTAGCGTCTAACCGCTGTGTTTGCTGCTGTCTGGCAGCCTGGGCACGATAAACAACATTTTGGTTGGTTCCTCGACAGAATGAACATAAAGACGTTTGTTATGCTGCTGTTAGCAATGTTATGAGAGATAGTAAACAGCGAGAGTGAATGTGTTAACGAGTTGGTTAGCTTCAGAAGTCCGTTGATAATAACCTGTCAGCAGAATATTTTAAAATGTCACTGTCCACACTTCTCCCTTCGTCGCTCACACAGGCTAATAATAAAACAAAATACCACCTCCTATATAATTTAATGTCTACGTGTGTCATTAAGGACAATGGTGACATTCCCCTTGAAACAAACTACTCATTTGAAGTACACTGAATGAGTTTGCAACCGAACAAACTCTCAATTTAGGTCTAACAAGGTGTGTTCATAGAAATCGTAACAAATAAAAAGCAAACACAAAGTGCTTTAGTAAGTTTTGTTTGATCACGACCCTCCAGAACAGCTTCACTACTTATTGTTTTCGGTTCTTCAAGTGAGTGAATCTCTACTGCAGGAGGACTGAGTGTACCTTGATCTTTAAGATAATCGCCCATTTGGCTTCGTGGTGATGGTGGTGGGTTCCCTAATGTAACTGTAAAACTTTCTTTACAGAGCATTTTGTAAAACCCACATTACAAAGTGCTTTCACACAAGACACCTAATTGAAACAGACAAATCTCAAAATCATTTGATTTCAAAAGAAGAATATAGAAAAAAACCAAAAGTAAAATCAGGAAATGTCCTCAACTTAATAAAACGATTTAAAAGAAGTCAATAACCAGCCTGATTTTCTCAGGCTTCTCATTCCAAATTGTGTGCCAGTGAAGAATATAAATACAGTGGGGAGCAATGCCAAGGAGAGCCTCACAAGTAATCAATAAGATCCTAAATCATACTGGGTGCCAGTGCAAAGCTGCTAAAGCAGGAGTAAAGTAATTATAACTCCTTAACCAAATGAAGGGTGGAAAGAGGAATGCTTAGCTCTGTGACTGTATATAGTGGTATAGTATGTGATTCACATTATTTTCATGCTTATCAGTGGTTGATTGAGCCTTTTCGCCCTTTGGATGAATCCTCTTTTAAATTTCCTAAATCTTTTTATCTTGCCTCCCTGAAACCTACCCTGCATTTATTTACACGTCACAGTATTAAGACCATAGGAAGTTATTCACTTAATTGTGCCGTGCAGTATACCAGTGTGTAAGCACAAACTTTGCCATTTGTTATGTTTCTCCATTTAATTATTTATTTAGGTTCTCCTTTAACTCACCTTTTACACAGATTCACTCTCTCCACATTTCTACCTCTTTTCAGGCTCACCAGCAGTGCAGGAAGGCGGACCGTTTGGTAGCTGCTGGAAAGTATGAAGAGGCCATCTCCTGTCATGGAAAAGCAGCAGGTAGCCTTCAGGACACAGCCATCACACACTCCATGTTTGAGCATATAGCGTGGGATGTGAACTTATTTATTAAGAAAACTTGTCTGTTCAAGCAATTGCTTAATTACATAATAAGATGGTAGCAGTAGAAGTCCTGCCGATACAGGCAGGAAGTTTAGTTATGTTTTCATCAAATATCAGAATTGGTTAAGAAAAAAAAAAGTAATCTTAGGGATTTTGAACATAGCATGATTGTTGATGGCAACCAAGCTGTTTTGGGTGTTAAACTGCTGCGCTTCTACATTTACCCTCAACAGTCTCTAGAGCTCACTTTGAATGGTGAACAACAAGTGAGCATCAGTTCTGTGGACAGAACACTTTCTTGATAACAGAGGTCAGAGGAGAGTGGTCAGACTGGTTGTAGTTGACAGAAAGGCTACACTAACTCAGAGAACCACTCTTTAATACTGTACTGAACAGAAAGAAAAGATCCCACCACTACACTTCCAATAGTGAATAGGCCTCAACATTAGACACTGCTGTCAGTCAATAGAAATGTGAGGCTGCAGTGGGCATTGAAAATGTGGCCTGGTCTGATTAATCTCCCATTTATGCTCAGAATGCAGATGGTAGGCTCACAGTTTGGCATCAACAGCATGAATCCATGGATCCAACCTGCTTTGTGTCACCACTCCAGGCTGCTGCTAGTGTGATGGTGTGGGGAATGTTTTCTTAGTAAATTTTGGGTCCTTTAATGTCAGTCAGTTATGGCTTGAATGCCACACCCTGTTTGCGTATTGTTCCTGAGAATGTGCATCCCTTTAAAGTCACAGTTAACTAAATGCTACTTCCAGCAGGATATTGAACCATGTCAGCAAGCAAAAAACGTCTCAAACTGGTTTCATGAACTTGACCATGATTTCACGGGGTTCCCCAGGCACCAGATGTGACTCCAGTCCACATCCACTTCCCAAATTGGGGATGTGGTAGAACATTAGTTTGGCAGCATGAAGTGGAGTTGGCAAATCTGCATATATGATGTAGTACAAATATTTTAGCATGGAGACAAATCTGAAATGAATGTTTTCAACATTTTGTGAAATCCTACATCAAGAACTGAGGTAGTTTAGAAAGGAAGGGCCCACTGAGTGTACATGCCATGCAGATTCTCTTTGAGAATTTGAAGCACACTGGTGATGGTCTTGATGAAGTAACTACAAATACACAGTATTTACATCGAGTTAAAAGTATTATAATGTGAGATTACTGACATCATAGCCAGTGCTGCTGGCAGTGCTCCTTTTGAGTACTCACATTCATATAGAGTTGACACTGTGTTATTCACTGCTCTTTTATAATTATTAACTAGTCCCCCAGTTTTAGAACCATACAGCTACCATGCCAGAGAGATAAAGCAACCAGTATCAGTCACTTGCATGCATTCGACTTTCTATGAGTTTTAACATTGCAGCCAGATAATTCATGTGAGGAGGTTATTTAAGTCATTGATACCCTTATGATTTGTTTCTGTTCCCCACAGCTTGGATACTACGTAGAAAAATGGCGATAATTTTAGTAACTATTTGTCTCATCCAGATATAAATGCTCTCACAATTACTTTTTAGTTTGCAGTCCACTGCTGGAGTACGCAGCCCAGATAACAAACACTGTGTTCCTGCCTTAAATGTCTGACTACACTACATACGTTAAGCTGCATGTTTCATAAAATTCATGTAATTTTCTACATCATGTATAATGCCAGTGGGAAAATAATGTCTTCACCTCTTGGTCACAAATTGATTTGCAAACAAAAATAAAGAAATAATGAAGAATAAAGGAGGAGTAAAAACTTTACAACCTATATCAGAGTAAAAACAAAACACAAACTGAGACAGTCAAAATTGTGTACATATGAACTCAGGTTGAGAAATGATCGGTCTTCATCTGCAGCTTAAAACACCCAAGAAAGTTTTCTGTCTTCACTTGCTGGGGTGCTCTGTTCCACAGCCTGGGACTCAGGACAGCCAACACAGTCCCCTCATGCTCTCAGACTGGATGAGGTGCAATTGGCAGATAACAGAGGGTATATTTTTGCAGTGTTCCTTCGGTGAAAGTGTCAGGACTGAATGGCTGACTTGACATATGTATCAAATTTCAGCTGGTAGTCAAAAATGATAGCTAGGTTTTTACCAAAAGATTTTATGTCTATAAATAATGAGCAAAGGTTTTGAAGATATTGTTAGAGATTTGTTATGGAAATGAAATGGCACCAGCATGATGTCATTCATAACCCAGAAGAGAGCTCAGTGCTGTTTCTGACAAAAACCTGATTATTGTACATCAGATGTCCTTTTCTTCAACCAGTTCCAGAAGTTGCATACAGATTAACTTTTCCACAATCTCAGATGTAAAAGGTAACTTTGAGATGTCTGTAGTTCATTGCTACACTAGGATCTCATGGTGTGGGTTCTTTAGAATAGGTTGAAATGAGGCCACTTAATATAATGGCAATAATGCTGAAGGCTTCTTTTCTATTTTTGGAGGCACAATGTCAAGGGGACACACAAAGTAACGAGTGTAGGGAATAGCATCAAACAGATCACTAAGAGAGATGGCAGGCAGGTGATCTAGCTGGACTGGACAGATGTGTGATGGCCCAGTATGGGGACAGAGGAAGAAAGCATGATGTCTAGAGCTGTTATCACCTCAGATGTTGCTCAGCTCTCTATTTCTGTCTCTTTTCCAGATCTTCTGACAGATGCAATGAAGACGACAGACTGTGAGCAGGTGAGACACTCTGTTTTCAGAGTTTTATGAACGGGTGAAACTCTTGTCATTTATTCATGTTGACTAAGATTAAAGTAACATTGATATTAACGTTAGCATATGAAGCCAGAATGTCAGTATTTGATGTAACTCTGTGGAAAACACAGATAATAATCTCTGTCAACAGAGCACTTCAGAAAGGCTCAGTTGTTGTATTTGAATATTTATCTAGGAAGCTGAAACATTGTAGTGGGCTCGCATGATATAGAACAGATGTGGACAGAATTAAGAAAATTAAACAATTAAAATGTACTATTAAGTCAGGAAAAGTAACTACCTCACTGAAGGAGCTAAGCAGATGTTGAAGTATCGTACTTTGTACAATTTTGAGCAAAATACTCTTGTTTGCTTTATTAGATTTGTTTATTTTTTTCCAGACATATGACATTGCTGGCTTCATCAATACAAATATCTGAATGCAGCCGTAAGGAACATTGATTGAGAATGACCTGAATGGCTACAATGCTGTCAGCTTAATAGATTAATGAAGCCAGCCATGTTCCATGTCCCATGTCTGATTGGGTTTTATGTCAGCGTTGTAGTGGAGTGAGTGACCTGGCTGGTGTTGATTCTCTGTCTGCAGGCTCGTCTGTCCATGGAGCTGCAGAGAGACAGTCATATCAAACAGCAGCAATTGATCCAAGAGCGCTGGAAGAGAGAGGCTCGACGTGAGGCAACAAAGGCACGATCTGGTCCCATGCAGCCTCCCACTGTACCAGGGCTCCTTGTCCCAACTCGGTCCACAAGTCATCCCGGCCCCCACGGCTCCCCGGGCCTCAAAGCTGCAGAGTGTGGAGGCGTCCGGGAGAGAGAGTATGACACCTTACTCTACCAGCTTCAGACTCGGCAGACTGGAGGCTGCCAGCCTGTGACTCCACAATACCCTGGATCAAAGACCACCAAAGATGATAAAACTCGCTTGGAAGAACAACAGACCACCATTGAGGACCTGCGGCGCCTGGTTGACCACCTGATGAACGAAAATCAGCAGCTGGTAGCCGAGAACGAGCGGCTACGATCGGAAAATGCACGGCTGCACTCTGAAGCGGCGGACTTTGTGGAGCGTTCAGAGCTCTGGGTGCTCCCACAAGCAGGTGCTGCTATGGCAACAGGGGGTGGGCAAGAGAGGAAGAGCACAGGGAAGGGGAAGGAGATTGCCATCCCTCAGCTGCCACCACTGGAAATGCCAGCTCAGGAAGATCTGTGTCTAGATGACCTGCCTCCTCTGGAGCTGCCAGAGGACATCCAGAATGAACTACAGGAGCTACTGGACAGGGATAAACTGTGATTAAACAGCTCTCTCTCTCCCTCTCTCTCTTACACACACGCACACACACACACACACATACACACACACACTTATCATCACAACAATATGGCTTTTGAGTTGAGCAGCAATGAAAGCCACAGGCTCTGACTGATGAGGCTTCAGCTCAGGTCATATGTGGACAGACCTATCAACCCCAAACCCTGCACTAATTAGAATCAGTCCACCAGACAGTTCTGCTTCAAATGGTGCAATAAACTGACATCGGGGAGAGGGAGATGTCAGTCTAGAGAAGAGGTCTGATTCGGCAGATTACCACTAATGCAAGACAGCCGAAGTCACACATAAAGGAATAGTTCACCCAGAAATTCTGTCAATGTGAACATCAGTGAAGTCGTATGTTTGCAGTGCTTACAGTGAGCCCTGTGTCAGCTGTCAGGAACATGTTCTATATTCAAAGTCCACTTATCAGGGTTTTCAGGAGCTTTTCACCATGTGTCATGGTCTTCCGTGGTATTACCAAATCACTAAAATACCCTATTTGGCTTATTTGATGATAGCTGAGTTTTTTTTGTTTTTGTTTTTGTTTTGTTTTGTCAAAAAACTGAGCAGAAACAACAAGGTCCAGTTCATAGTTAGTAGGTGGATGTTGAAGTTTGCCTTTGTGTGTATGTGTTTTACTGTTCAGACACAGCCATGTGTGTCTAAATAACTGAATAACTCCAGCAGCATCATTTCAGTGTTCTGAAGCTCAATGACAGCACAATACAAGTACATGTATTGCATTACACAGAAAAGTGTGTATTTGTGTGTGTAATAGAATGTGAGACCGATCAAGCAAAAGAGAGGCACATGTTGGCTTCAGTATACCATCATGTGGCAGTCAGCCAGTAGGGAGTGAAAATCAGTTAACTATTTAATTTATGAGAAATTATGTTACATTGTCTTTATGTAAATAATCTGATTTTTGATCATTTGTTCTTATAAAAGGGATTTTCTTTTTTTGTCTTCTACTGGGACAGTGCCTGGACATTCAGAACATTTATGAATGAAATCTACTGAAGATGCCTCTTTTGATAGTAGATTAAAATAATCATGGACTTTGGGCCCTGTCATAAACTAGCTCAGCTTCAAAACACTTGATATGCTGCACGAGCTGTTCAAAAATCAATTTAAGTTGTTTTCTGTGAGTTGGTGCTCTGCCTGATTTGGTGCTCTGCCAGAACATGTTCCCAGTGTCCTCAGTTTCCCCAGAATGTTTCAATGTAACTCAGTTGTTGTCACACTGATGCACAAATGGAACAGTTCTGACTCGTTGGACTGTGGGAGGTTCATGACTGAAGGCTGACTTTTTGGATGAACTGCTCCTTTAAAGTCAGTGCTCTGCTCCAGCTTGACCGTGTCTCAATAGTGACAGAGGTATTGGTCTAACACACACACACACAACACACACACACACACACAGATCTGGATCATGTGAGTGTATTTCAGCCACACAAGAGCATATTGCTGTTGTTGAGGAAAAACTACATTGCTGCATTTTTTTTATTTTCTCGTAGCTGGCTTAAATTAAAGGCTTTAATGATCATTTGTGTGTGTAGTGAATTTTTAGGAGCAGTTCCTTGAAAGTTATCTCGAGCGCTAGATGGATTCGTGTGACAATTCATCTTGCCAGGCTTCAAGCTATTGCGCTTGTGACCAATCCACAGTTAGTTGGACAAATCGGCGTACTGTGAGGAGCTACTGGTGGCGCTGAGTGTGTTTTAGGTGCGCTAGACAAAAGGGTTCATCCAATCACCTGCCAAGTACCTTTTTAAAAGTGCCTGCCTTTTTCCAAACAGTTTTCATGGATGACTTCCCATGTTCTTGCAGGTTAGTGTTTTTATCCAGCAACAGCAATATAGTTACACACAGACTTGTACACGGAACATGAATCTGACTGAAGCACACACAGCTGACAGAGCCTCACAGACACATCCAGCCACTGCTCGTTCACACCGCAAGCAACATCAGTCGATGTAAGGGTGGCAGACATCTAGGTTTGCAGCTCTAGTGGAATGATGTCTTTAATAACGCTCTACAAAGATGCAAGAACTGACCAGTGTTTTTATGATTTAGATCGCTAATAGAACACTGGTTCCTCACCTGCTCACCATTCCAGAAGTCTAGTTTAACCTTCTACAGATACCGTCACATCTGTAAGGCTTGCTTAAGGCTTCTACTTGCTTGTAGAACTGAAGCAATCCGTCAGTTCAACTATGGTGGGTATTTATAAAACCATTTTGGACAACAGTTACAATGCAATGGTATCCAGCATGTTGTACAAACTTCATACCTTGTGGTAATGAACAGAAGAAGCAGCAGCCTGGAATCCAGAAGAAGCACACAGAGATTCCCAAAGCTCTGATGTTTGAAGCTGGTAATGATGTAAATGTAAAAATACTGGAATAGGCTTTTAAAACTGCGTCCATCTGTTTTAAATAGTCAGTTTGACAGAACAAGCCTGGAATAACTACCAGTTTATTAGGTCGTTGCACTAAAATGAAAGTCTATTCAGTTTTTGATCTCTACCACCTCCTGAGAAAAACGAGTGTGGTGATAATTCTCTGTAGGGTTGTCCTAACTTTTCTCAATATAGTGACATTTGATTTGGTGTTGCAGCTTTGACTGAACTAAGCAGGTCTGTAGCACTCTGGAGCTGTGAAGCTATGATGTAATCAGCACCTTCTCCAATGACAAGCTGAAAGGAAATAAAGAAGAGTACATGAGGCGACATTTTCACTGTGTTGCTTGCAGTCTGAATGCATGTGGAATGTGCACGCACACTTTCAGACATTTGTACAAACTCTGGACTTACAACAGTGTATCTCCTATTGGAACATGATATGCAGAACTGGCTCAAACAGGACAGGTATGCTGTGTTCACGACCTATGCAAACACGATAAATCCCATATTTTACTAAAAAAAAAGATACTCCCAACTATGTTTACCGTAGCTTACAGCTGTTATCTGATTGACACATGATGCTGAGATGTGGAAATTTGTATAAAAATGTTTTCTTTTTGAATAAAGCTGAGTTTATGATTTATATCACAGTTACAATATCTGACTTTATGATCCCGGATCTTCAAATCTACGGCAGGACATCATGTCTGTGCTGTGTGTTTGTTTTATCGTTGACGTGATGTTTGATTTGCTGTTGAATCTTTGACATACTTGGTTATTGTGCATTAAATGTAGAAAGGAAAATAAGGAGCCACTGATGGTCACAGAAATCTACGTTCATGGACTGTTGACCAGACATCAGGTTGGTTATATTACCGTTCACATAGGCCGTGAATGCAGCATTACCATAAAGACACTTCACACTGCTAAAGGAAGCCACTTCTCACCTGTAATCAGTGTCCAGAGTACAAATAACAACTGAAACTACAGGCTGGCCAGCTGTCACAAACCACAGACTAAGGCAGCTTCAGGAACCCTCCGGTACTCTGTGCATTCTCAACAGTCCTACACCGTGCCTTGGACAGCATTCTGCACTGTGGTGGCAGTCACATCTCTGGATCTTCAGATGGACAGAAGCAGTCGTCTGTTAACTCGTGTCTGAGGGGACGGTTGTTCAAACCGTCCACCAGACCAATGAACATTCACTGACTGAACCCAACAGCTCTAAAATCATCTCAGGTCTTCAGAGTGCTGTGCTGCCCTGGCTCTAAACAGAAGCCCACATCTGGATCTGTGCCACACCCTTT
Source organism: Stegastes partitus (assembly GCF_000690725.1). Taxonomy (NCBI): domain Eukaryota; kingdom Metazoa; phylum Chordata; class Actinopteri; family Pomacentridae; genus Stegastes; species Stegastes partitus. The sequence continues at coordinate 116,592 of NW_007577885.1, forward strand.
TGTCGGAATAAGCATCTAATGTCATTCCCCCATCGTAGTTTGCTGTAACCATGCAGTGCCAAGACGTGATCATCCACTGTGGCCTCTCGGCGACAGATAACAGCTGTTTTCTAGCAGAACTGCCCAGACCAAGCTGTGATGGTTTCTCCATCAAATCAAAGCTCTGTTAACAGATATCACGCTCGCTGTTTAGAAATTGCTTTACTGCTGTATCTGAGCTATGTTAAGATGCATTATGTGAATATAAGAAGTTGGCTTGTCGCTATAAACAGCATGTAGAGCGAATAATACAGCTGGTGCCATTTAACCACTGCAGAGAAGGAGATGATGTCATTCAAGAGCTCCAGTTGAAGCTCAAAGAGTGCACAAAACGTAGAAAACATAATGGAAAAGGGGTGTTTGTTAGTTTCCATCTAGTTATGGTCTCTCCAAGTGGAGCAGAAGCATCAGGGGACGTCACCGTTTGTCTTTTTCCACTGCACTTGGTCACAGTCTGGTTTTAGTGATACGTAGACGTCTTCATCTCAGACAAGCAGAAAAAACAAAATTGGCCAAACATTTTTTGGACATTTCAGTTTGCCTCTGCTCACACACACAAACAAATCATTGGAGGTGCACCAGTGTGCTACTGATTGTGGATGAAACCTACAAATAGCATCATTGTCAACTATGATTTCTGACTGAAAAGTTGCTGCAGTATGTGAAGAAAGTCCCATCATCAAAGTCTGGTTCACTAGCACCTCTTCATTTCTCATTGAGTGGCTATATTTCAGGATATTCTGAGGAGAAAGTCTGACGAATTTTTAGTTAGTGTCATAGTAGTCTGACTCCCTGATGTAGGTTGCGGGTAAAGGCCTCCCATTGGCCGATCATTTCAGTCGGCATTATCCTCCCCATCTGATATCTGAGTGTTAGCGTTTTGTTCGCCCGTGAAACAACAACAGCAACCTGCCACATTGGAAATAAAACTAAAACCCAAAGTTTTGTCATGGATTTGGATTGTCCAGTGAGGCAGCTCTGTTATCCATTTTAAACACAGCACTCGTCTCTTTGCATGCAAATGTTCCACCACAAGAATTCCGTCACTATTTTTAGAGGAACACTGAAGCCACATCTTTGCTTAGCCCCGCTCACGATGATTTTGATTGGTTTAAAGAAATACAAACAAGCCACAGTGTTTTTTCCCTTTACAGCAGAACGATAGCGAGGTGCAGCCAGACCATCATGTTCTACAGAATAAGAGGCAAAGCTAGACCCAACTTCTTGACTCAAACACAGCGAACAAGGTGTCTTTGTCACTGACACGGCAAAATTGCTGGAGACGTGGATGAGTTCATGGACACCAGAACACTGCAGCTTGTTTGTGGCAGCAGCACTCAGCATCTGGTTTTGCTCTCAGAGCTCAGATGGTTTTAGACCTTCCCTCTCCTTCTACCTGTTGCTGTTTTATAATACATGATGTTATGTGATTTGACGTTATCATTTGGAAGACTGGAGTGTTTTTATTCTACCACCTGGAGGACAGAATACGGTGCTGTGTTCTTTGTGTCTTACTGAACATGTGTGTTGTATGAGTAAGGACTGACGAAGGTTTTACTGATGTGGGGTTAAAAGGCCAGTTGAGGTTCTTTCCCTGCCTGCTGTAACTCATACTTACCTACTGTATGATTTTGCTCATAGTTCACACCTAATGCTACCACTCATTGGTATCCTATAGAACAATAAAACATGTGATGGCCTGATAATCAGAAGCAGTTTGTGTTTTTCTCTAGAACTTTAATCAGCAGGGTTGGGTATGCTCTCACACTTCTTGGTTAACAACGGTGCATTTACCAGTTCATCTACAGATATTAACCACATCTCATAGACTTTAGATGGAGGTTGACCTGAAAGATTGAAAGTTGTTTTTTTATCCCTCATTTTTTATTTAAATGAAGGAGCCAGCATTGGTAAGTGTTAAATATGTCCACAATGGGCTACATTTTCTTAGTTTCAATAAAGAACATTGTGACCAGAGATGAAGTGATGTCAGATATTTTGTGTTAAAGTTTTGGTTTGGACTTGATGTTATGAGGCGTTAGATAAACAGCTCCACTTGCCAGAGAGCAGACATTTATGTTTAAAATAAAACTTTTGCTGATAAAAAAAAAAAAAAAAGCCCCAAACAAATCTATGCAGACCTCTGATTCAAATTTCCACTAGAATCCATTCTGAAGGTTTCTCCACAGGCCAGCAGTCTTCCTGAGGAACACAGATTAGATTTCATATCAGCAAACTAGTTGACAGTAAAGTGTCGGCCTCATGTCAGCCCAGTCTCTTCTATTGTCTTTTCTACACATCTCCTCATTTCTATGTTTTCCTTTTATCTTTCCATCAGCCTGTGACGAGAGCACAGTTTGATTTAACAAAATCTATACATCCATTATCTATACACCGCTTCATCCTCACTAGGGTCATGGGGGGCTGGAGTCTATCCCAGCTCACTTAGGGTGAAGGCAGGGGACACCCTGGACAGGTCACCAGTCTATCACAGGGCGACACTTAGAGACAGACAACCAAGCACACTCACATGCAATTTAGAATCACCAGTTAACCTTAACATGTTTTTTGGATTTGTGGGAGGAAGCCAGAGAACCTGGAGAGAACCCACGCCACACAGGGAGAACATGTAAACTCTACGCAGAAAGATCCCGGGTGTCCTCACTGGGACGCGAAAGGCGCTAACCACAGAGACACCTTGCAGCCCCAATTGAACAAAATGAATAAATTAAATTAATCTGGATGAAAACACACATTAAATGTATTTGTTTGTACTAGAGTACTATTTGCAGCTTGTTGGTATTTATAATATGGGCATCCTTTCCCTTATAGAAAGAGAAGCTGAAACATAAACTTTGATATTCTCATTGGTTTTATTGACCATGGCTTGATTCAGTCTTCACACACATCCGCTGAACAGGGATTGCTTTTAGCCATTTGAACATGTTGCAGCTCAGAACATGTACGATCATAATGAGAAATCTTTGGGCCTGAAACACTTGAAGAGGGACAGGAGGCAGATTCATTTACATGTAGTTACAGCATCATCAAGCCAGGCTGCTAGACGCCTGTGATTCTGTGTGTGGGTCGCAGTGTGGCCTGTCCTTTGATCCTTTAACGTTGGTCCTCCATCAAGTGGACACGGCCTCTCCCTCAGTTTGTTTCATATTTCTGATGTACGGGAAATGATCCCTCTGCTAGTCAGGTTACATTTGCAAGGAAAATTCTTTAAAGTGTCATTTGAAAACCAGGGGTTATACAATCATGCTGAAATTAACATTTGCACTATTTTGGTCTGATAATTGAAAAGGTACACAGTGGGGACATGTTAGACTTGCATCAATTTGCTGAAAAGGGACATGATATGGGACCTTTAAGGCACACCGACTTATCTGGCCTGCCTGCCTTTTCCCCCTGCTGTAGTTTTTAGTTCTGGTTTCTATGAGTATTTCCGTTTCTCTTTTCCAGTTTGGTTATTCTGTATTTGTCCATGGTTTGTTTAGTTTGTTTTTAATATTTTCCCTGTTTTCATTGAATTAGTCTTCCTTGTTAGTTCCCTTTGAGTTCAGTTACTACTTCATGCCTGTTGTTGTTTTGTTTATTATTTATATTAAATAAAAACCCATGTCACTTACAATCTGTCCCTGCCTGCTGTGTGTCTGTACTTGGGTCCAAACCTGATTCGTGACATTTACAGACAAGACCAACTTTATCATGGTAGTTTTAAGTTTCCAGTGAGTGTTGTAACACATCACAGAAAACAACAATGCATGTTGATTCTTCCATAGATTTATTCATCTGGAAATATGACAACATTTGTTGCGTCAAAAACAAACACACAACAATGCTAATACTTGCTTAGATGTCCCTTGGCCATTTTTACTTCAACTAGTTTCTTTCGGTAGCCATCCACAAGCTTCTGGTTGTATCTTTGACCTCTCCTCTTGACAGAATCAGTGCAGGTCATTCAGTTACCTGCCGTCTAGACAGAGCAGCCGCCTCACAGCGCACCAGGTTTATTGACCCACTAGAGCTGCCTCTGCTGACTCGAATATGTTTCAACTACCAGCAAAGCACATCAAATGTTCTGCTGTTGGCTGCAAGTGTGAACACAAGAGCGCACTACTTTGAGCTGGAAAACTTACATTTTGCAGACATGAGACTTTCATTAATTTGCTGAAAAGAGGCCCAATGTGGGACTTTAAATGTGTCTGCTGTGTGTGATCACAGCAGAAGTTTGCTGGTTGAGTTGATGCTCTAATAGGAACTTGGTTTGGTGGCAGGTGTCAAACTTGCTAACTTAAGAAGAGGGCAGATTTGTTGGACGGACTATGGCAGGGTTACACTTAGAGACAGACAACCAAGCACACTCACATTCACACCTACGGACAATTTAGAATCACCAATTAACTTCAACATGTTTTTGGATCTTGTGGGAGGAAGCCGGAGAGAACCCACGCTGCACGGGGAGAACATGCAAACTCCACGCAGAAAGATCCCGGGTGTCCTCACCCGAACGCAAACCGGCGACCTTCTAGCTGCGGGGCAACGATGGTAGCCAACAAGCCACCTTGCAGATCCCCAGTGATCAATATTGAATATAGAACTATGAAATAAAAGGTAATATAGATGAATTGTGTAGATGTGTGTAGTTGAACACCAGCTGACATGTAGCATATTTGGCTAATTACCGAGGCACAGCCGTGAGTTTGGTTTAACACCCTGTAAATAACTGGTAAATCAGTAGTTTCTGCAATATTCCTCAGACGGACACAATTCTGTCGAGAGCTAAAAGAGACAGTTTCTTTGAGGTTGCGAGAAACAGGAGCTTTATTGTGCACCATAACCTACGGCGAGTGCAAGCTGAGGACACACAGTGAGCTGCTGTACTCTTGGGATGCAAACTCTCAGCAGCACTTTTCAAGACATCAAGAAAAATAATAACGCAACAGCACACTTTATTTGTCGCCCTTACTGTAAATCGGGCAGCCTTTATTTTATTGCTTTTACAATTCAGCAATCCACACACCAGACATTTTCCCACTCAGATCAAACAACCCCATCCACACAGCTCTGGGTGGGTACATGAAGCTTTGGTATCATTAGTCAGTTATGAGCATGAACATGGGGTGTGTGCAAGTTTGGCTCGCTGTGTTCCCGGTCCTGGTAACCAGACCTTTGATAAAAGTCACTTCGTTATAGGACACATGCTGCTGAATCGGTAACACACTGACACTTTCGAAGGAGTTTCTGCCAGAGAAACAACAATAAATGGACCCTTTGATTCTTTCTTTCTGCAGCTTGTGAGCAGTGTAGCGCTGTACAACAACATGGTACACTCAGAAATGCAGTAAGTAGCTGTTACTATTAGCATCCAGAATGGTTCGGCCCATCCTGTGTGCTCCATCCTCCCGCAGCAAAGTACATTATAAAATGAGATGACAAGCAACAACAGCATCGATAAAAAGGTCTGGGAGGAGGTATATGTGCAAAACAGGTGGTTATGATACAAAAGACTTAAGATTACACACAAAAAAACAACATTTAAAAAAAAAAAAGCTAATCTTCACTGAGTAAGAAATACAGCTAGAAATTTACAACCAGGGTGCAATCAGGACACACAGTCATATAAAAATGCATGATTAAAAAGCAGGAAATTAAGAAATTCTCATTAATAGTGAGTAGGTGGTACAGGCCTTCACAAAGGCTGAAACAGTTTCTCACAGAAACCTGAAAGAAGCATTTTTCTTCCATTCATTTGGTTTCCATTTCCCTTTCTCTCATCTGTACACACCATCTCTATTGTCTGACAAGAGTACGGTGTAGTGTTCATCTGCTGCTGTTGAGAGTGGTTCAAGTCTGTTTCTTTTTGAAAGAAGGCAGCTTTAATCACCCGTCGAAGTGACCACATCAGTGCTGCAACCACCATTGCTTTAAGATGGCACACTAACCTGCCACCTCGAGAATCAGTTCCACGACTCAGCTCTTGCCTAAAGTACAAATGTTTATGTCGTAACTATTACTGTTAGTGCTGTGACAGGGAATGTTACAAGTGTCTGAGCCTACAAGTAACCCTCAATGTAAAAATAGTCTCCATGTATAAGTTAACAGACTCAACACTACTGTCAGAAGTTCAACTAGGAACAAGTTGATAAACTACCTGAACAGCAACAGAAGTAACGGTGCCTCTTTTTAAAAAGGTGAATCCTATAAAGAAGTTTTAAGCTAAAGGAAAAACATGACTAAATGGATAATGAAATCATCAGCAATGCCTTACAGGTCACTTATATGCCATTCATAGAGCAAAGTTTGGTTTGTCAGGTTATGTGACGTTTGCAGCTCCAAATGTGTTCAAGTCTTTGAAGCCAGTAAAGCTCAACATTTAATATTCTACTTTTAACCTGTGTACAGCAATTTTTCATGGCAGTCAGCTGTCTGCTGCTGAAACACTGGGCTGGAATTCACTATAAAGCTCAATCCAGCAGAGGAGAACTATGGAGTTGTTGACAATTCTTTGAGTGATCTTCTAACATTACCCACAGTTAATAGATCCACTTTGAACTGTACCTTTAAAGTAAGACTGTGTTCATGTTTCCAAACAGCAGCCACTGCGGCCACAGGAGGCACTTCCAATAAATTTAACTGAGATTTCTTGAGCTGTATTCGCAGCTTGCTAAAGTAAAGCATGTAACATGAGAATAAACAAAGCTATAAAGTCAGGGAACTAACTCAATACTGTTAGTTACACAGTCATTTCTTTACCAGAGTTTGCTAAATGTAGCCGCTGTTGGTCAGAGGAGCATAAACAATGGTTCAGCTGTAAAATGTAAAGTGATGCTCATGTCGCTATCAAATTCTCCAGAATGACCTGATAAAGCTTGTTAGATGTTTAACACTTCAGCATATAAACAGCTGAGCTTGAATAAAAAGTCACGGTTCTCACTTTTTCCCCAAGGCATGATGTTAAAAAGTGAAGAAACAATCTATCAAGTGAGTTTTTGTTCATGTTTTCCAAAGGGTGACACCACTGGGACAGTCTCCATGATGAAGCTAAAAAGACTAAAAGGGTCACATTAGAGGAAGATGAACAAGAACTACAGGGATTTTTCACAACCTGACAACCAAAAAGTTCTTATTAATGGTTTACGACTGTGCTATAAAGCAACTTAAATGATTTAAACACTAGTGTAGCCGTTAGTTACAGGTTTTGCACACACAGAGAATGCCTTATTTACCACGTAACTTGTATGAAACTAAACTAAATGTGGCTAAATGAATCTAAATTTGGAAAAACTACGAAGACATAATAAGTCTACAATTTTAATGAAAGTCTGATGACAAAGACACATGTTTCATACAAAAGTCTTATCAACCCAAAGGAAATTATTAAAGTCCTCCAAGAGCAAAATCTCTCAGAGCCACTGGTTTTGAATGAATCTGGTAATAAATATGTCAACAGAAAGGACATCAAAAAGTTCAGCAGAGTGAAAAGTCAGAGCTGAAAAACAAACTGACAACACCATCCACCAATCAGCAGACTGCTCTGCTGTGTGTATATGCAGGTGTGTGTGTGTGTGTGTGTGTGCGTGTGCGTGTGTGTGTGTGTGTCAGCAGTAGTCTCTTCACAGTCCGTAGTTCACAGAGCTCAGTGCTGGTCTCTTCTTGCCTTTAATTTTCAGTGATCCATAACGAGCCTGGTGACAAAACCAAACAATACATTATGAATGTGTTCAGAGTATGAAGGCACTTTCCTATCTATGTTCAAACGCTTGGCCATTTAGTCTGAGATCAGTAATTCTTCATTTTATGTTCAGATTTTAAGAGGCTTTGATTTAAAACCACATTCTCTCTCAAATAGCCCCTGCTTGTGTGCAAATCTGCTTCTGCTCTGAACTCTTTGTCTGCGCTCACATTTGCTGTCGGTGCACACGTCCAGTGCTTTAGTCTGAATGCACTCACACTGCTCCACAAAACTGTTGCTCTCAGATTTGTGCTCTCGCTTCAGATCTGAGTGAACCCTGACAAAAGCCCCCAACCAACAGAATGCCAGCTGTGACAGTCAATGAAACTGTCACTGCCTCCTTGGAGGAGCGCTAACTTTACCTCCCACAGTGTCTCTGTCCACATGAGAATGTCCTCTCATGTATCTCTCCAAGAGTAGCTTTCTTTTTTTAGTCATATTTTAAAGTCTATAGCTACACAGATGCTTGGTGCTGTCAGCGGTGTGGAACAGAACACTCACATCTTTGCGGACTCTGGATCGTGAGATCTTGACGCTCTGTGATCGCCTCAGTCCTTTCTGTGTGACAGCCTCGTCTTCAGAGAAGGTTGGCTCAGCCTCTTCATCTGTCCTCTCCTCCTGCTCATAGAAGTATTCTGAAAAACAGAAAAACACATACACATATATCAACAATTACCCTGAGGTTCTACCAAAGGGATCAATAAAGTTCTATCTATCTATCTATCTATCTATCTATCTATCTATCTATCTATCTAATGTATCATTGAACATGACCTGGACCAATGCATCTGTCTCTAACAACCCTTCAGGCTTCAGGCCCACTGTCAGTGTGAAGTCACTGCTCGCATTTCTGTTCTTTTTTTAAGTTACAGAACTCAGTGAAAAGACTACAAAGACCACAAAAAGATGAATTATGAACACAAAATCATTCAAAAGGACCACAGAGATTTTAAATCGCCACAGAGACACACAACAACTGCAAAGCAACACAAAGAGTCTCAAAACAGCCAAAGACTCACAGCAAAGACTCAACAACTACAAATAGACACAAAGCAACCGCAAAGAAACTCAAAGTGACCACAGATACTCAGATATGTAGTACTGAATTGATTTCTGCAATAAATAAATGCCCTACAATAATAGTTTTACCTCAGTTGTTCAGTTGTGTCTTTATCTATATTTAGGACTTACAAATGTCAACTTGAAACAGTGTAAATGACTATTATGAGATGGATTTGAATGTGGAGCAAGGTGGCTCTGTGGTTAGCACCATCACCTCACAGCTAGAAGGTCACTGGTTCATGTCCCGGTGAGGACACCTAGGATGTTTCTGCGTGGAGTTTGCATGTTCTCCCTGTGCAATGTGGGTTCTCTCCAGGTTCTCCGGCTTCCTCCCACACAGTCCAAAAACATGTTGAGGTTAATTGGTGATTCTAAATTGTCCGTAGGTGTGAATGTGAGTGTGCTTGGTTGTCTGTCTCTAATTGTAGCCCTGTGATAGACTGGTGACCTGTCCAGGTGAACCTGCCTTCACCCTAAGTCAGCTGGGATAGGCTCCAGCCCCCCTGGCACCCTAGTGAGGATGAAGTGGTGTATAGATAATGGATGTATGGATCTGAATGTCGAATGCTCTTTATAAGTGAGAAACACAACAATGATGCTTCAAGTGAATCGACACAATGAAAATTATTGACAATTATTCTCTATTTGCTGGTTCACCACCTAAAATAAGGTGCATACAGGATGAACAGATAAAAAGAGCAACAAACACGTTATCACCTGTTAAGGGATTTAAACTGAGTGTGAGGGGCAGGTGGTCCAGCAGAGGTCAGCAGACACCAGCTGCTACTGCTGCTTCCAAGCTCGGCTCTCTCCTCTTAAAAACACTACTGTTACACACATGATCTGTTTTAGCCCACAAGAAAAATCTAAGTGATGAGCACAATCTCTCCAACAATGTGGCTTAGGCATCAAGAATTTGGCGTAAATAACGTCAGTGTTTTTGCCAGAAAACGACTTTCTTGTCTGACTTAGTTTTTGTTAACAGTATTCTTGAAAGATCTGGTAATCATGCAGCAAATTATTACTGGATGAACTTATAATAATCAGACAGTTTAACCTGACACCTGTGACAAAGGTGTCTGTTTAAGTATTAAACTGACGTAATGACCAGAGCAGCGGGTAGCTGAAAGGACAAACGAGATGAGAACAGAGTCGATGGTCTTTGAGAGAGGGAGCAGGGAGAGCCGTAGGATGGGACATCAGGAACCCGTTCTAACTCTAAAATCTGGACTCCAAAAGAGTCATGAAGAAATGTAAATCTGAATTCTGCTTAGCGGTTGGTGTAATACAAACACCTTCTGTGTACCACCACGACTCATCTGCACCATTTGTATCATTAGCTTCATGCGTTTGTCTAAACAAATCGTGGACCTGCCATCGTTCTCAGCAGCATCAGAAGAGAACAGCACCCATACAAGTGTCACCTTCTTCACCTTAATTTAGCAAATGTTGCTACAAAATGCCTTACAAGGATGGTATTGACTGTAAAGCAGATCAAGTAAAGCCCAAATAAATCCCTCCAAAACAAAGTTGCTATGGTTACGATATTCCATTTGTGCTTCTCAGTGTCGTGAGTCGTGTAAAACCCTGCCCTTGACATTTATCTGTCGTGAGCTGTGTTTTACACAACTCTGCTGTGAAGAATACAGGAGGATGCTGTAAAAACATGAGCAGGGACTCTTCATGTCTCTGGGACAGAGAACAACAATTTCAATTTAATTCATTGTATTTCCATAGAACCCATTCACACGCTTGCAAAGCCGATCCTGTTAAGGTAGACGTTAACATTAAAGCAAGTTCAGAATTCCTAAAGTGTGTAAATAACGACTGATATTTTAAGTGTTATTAATTACATACGGCCTTCTGTTTATAAGTGGCTCTGGTATAGACTGGATAATACCTGTTTATACATGTCATGATTGTAAAAATGACCAAAAAACTTTACAGAACACACAACTGAGTTAAGCACTATCCCTTACATGAAGTCAAGCGTAAAGCTAGTATGAGAACAGCAGTGTGGTTTCTGTTTTTTCTGGTTCTAGCTCCTTCTGCTGCTGTTGTCACATCTGGAGTCTATAAGGGGCCCCTCGCCATTCTCCAGAGTTGAAGGCAACTCTCCACCTTTCCTCTCCCAGAACAAAGGGGGTGGAGTGAGACAGCTTCACATGAGAGCTTAAATTCCCACACAAGATCTAAAAACACTCTGAACACTGTATGCGTCGGCTGGATAGAAACCAGCATTTGTAACAAAAGAGGAAAACGCTCCAGACCTGTAGTTTTGCAGTCAGTTCCCATGTCTGTTTCTGGATGTTCAAGTCTGCTTGGCTCACAGACTATACTGAGGAAACACAGCAGCTCACAGGGTGCAGCCCAAATCAGACTCATGGCACCAACAAAAAAATGAAATGACTCTAAACTATTGGGCAGGACACTGATCCCCTGCACCTAACTTTAAAAAAAAAAAAAAAAGAAAAGTCATTTGCACAGAGCAGCTCGTTGAATCAGGATTTGGTAATCCTTCTAAATTCTTTTGGAAAAAGAACGACTTCAAACTAAGACTGGACAAGGTTTGGTCTTTACATTGTCTTAGCAGGATGTTAGTTTTGAGTTTTTCTGTCATTCTCAAGCCTCTGTCCAACTACTCAGGCTGTTCTGGCAAAACAAAAACAAAAAACAGCAAAATGCATCACAGAGCTGTGTTCTTGGGCTCGATCCTTTTAAAAGGCAGTTTATCTATTCATATATTAGTCAGGAAAGCAGACCTGTAAAGTAGAAAGTTCCCACATTAAGGGGGAACATACACATGATAGACTACATCTATTCTTCTCTCTGTTCATGTTTTCCAAATTTGAATCATTGCTGCACCTCTTGGTTCACTGACAATCAACCAAATGAGTTCTCTTCTCACACTGTCTCAAATGGATGAAAGATAAAAAGTGATCTAATAACCACTAATTACTATGATGGTCAAAAACGCCAAATCTATATTCATTTGACAGTGTGCAACGTTGGTGACACATTACTTGTGTATCCCCACGACACTGGTGTCATCTGTGAGAGTCATCTGTGTACTTGCAGTCCAAGATATGTTAATTTAAAAATATATATATTTACCATTCAGTCCTATACGCCTCCAGTCCCAATAGTCTAGCACCAAATTACAGAACTCAGTTATTACTTTAAGCTAAAACACACACCAGCAGTTTTTATGAGCAATGCAAGTTCGTGCTTGGCAGTAAAGCTGGACAGCACGTGTTCGCTCAGCTCTCAGCTCAAAACCCACTGGTTCCTTCTGAAGATGTAAATCCTTACAATCAGCAAAGACGATACCAGGCTATGGTATACACAGATACATTTGTTGGTTCTGGTCTACAGATCTGTTGACAGTAAAATAGAATACCACCAAATCTCTGTTAGATCCATTAGGAACAAGGGGCCTCTAGTATGACCACCAGAGGGTGTTTAATATCATATGAACAACCTACACGACAATGAGAACCATATGAAACAGAGCAGTTGGAGGGTGAAAACATCTTTCTTCCTCTGCCTCTCTTCCTCCCTTCATCTCTCTATATCGTGCTGGCTGGCTGAGCTGAATACATAATACACTCTTTCCTCTCTCAGTATGCTAATACGTCTTCCAGCCTTTTCTCTCTCCATTCATTGACCTCTTCTTCCAATTCACTCCTCCTTCATCCATCCTTTACATTTCCATTCTCTTCTTATACATTCATCTTTGTCCTCTTCTCCTTCTCCTCCATCCCCACCCCTGCTATCTTGTTCTCTCTCTGCATCAGTGACTGGTTGTGCGTGTGTGGTGTGTGTGTGTGATGGAAACAGAGAGAGAGAGAGAGAGAGAGAGAGAGAGAGAGAGAGAGCGAGAGAGAGAGAGAGAGAAATAGACAGAAGGAATACAGATAGAGGGAGTATGTGTTTGACATTCCACTGGCATCCTAGTCAACCTCATCTCATCCCCTCTGTCTGCTGGGAAGTCATCTTTCACACACTCTCTCTCACACAGCTGCAGAGTGCTTTCATTGAAATGCCAGCCAACCTGCAGTTCTCATCAAGCAGAGAAGGGAAGAAGAAAGGAAAAAAAAAATAGAGATAATAAGCTGATGAGGCTGTCGTACAAAGCCATGGCAGACATGGTGATATAAATGACAGCCCTGTCTGCGCGCTTATTGGTAGGAAAAATATTTCAGACTATCTGACAGTGGCAGCTCTGACTCTGGGGACGATTTACTGAAAAACAGGTGGAAATTTGTACTGTTTCCAAACCATAGACTATATAAATTAAGTGGATGTTGCCACCATTGGTTTGTGGACGATCACTGCAGTAAGAGCCAGAAGTGACCATGTTTTGATAAAAGGTTGGAGCTCAGGAGGATATGTGGTCGAAACACAAAACTAAAGGTTGGCAGCTTAATGTTAGCTAAATTTGCTTTTGAATAAATAGCTATGATAGCATTGATGCAGGGGAAACAACCCCATAGCCTGTGGTTAACACACACCACCAGCCGCTAGGTGGGCTAGCCACTGTTCTGGTTTCATTTGTCAGAGAAGGCCAGCACTAACTGGACAGCTTGGTAAGCAAGTTGTCAATCACAAGGTCGCCCCGCACTGAAGCCCACCCTCCTATTTGACTGTAAATAGGAGCATAATTTAAAAAAATTAACACCATGCTGTATGGAAGGAGACGCGAAAGCAGCAACAGAGACCATAAACTCATGGAAGGAAAGTGTTCAATAAAGAAGAAAAAGAAGAAGAATTTTCTAATAGACTTCTATACATCTGACTTCTTCCTACGACCAGTGGAGTCGCCCCCTGCTGTTGCTGTTAATGTTCTCAACCGGGGCTTAAGAAAGTTTTTCTGATCCAGCTGCACAACATAGGTTAAAATAACTTCCTCTAAGATTGTGACACAATGGAAACCTTGTGGTGAGTGCATCCTGATCTTATCATCAGTGGTGTTCTCCTTAAGTAACCTTTTCTTTTCTTTTTTTAAATTCAAGCGATAGTGTTGCTAAATGCACTACAAAACACAAAGTATAGTGCTGTGGTGTCAATGAGCAAGGTCTGGGCTACAGCGGTGCTACATATTTGGTATGGGTTCTTCTTCCTCTTTATTATGCACCACAGAACCATAAATGTACACAAATTATTGAAGACAATCTGTTCATGTGATCATAATGACGAATAAGCTCTAGTTATAGATCAGTTTGCAGGAGTCTGATTGACACCTCTCCCACACACCTGCCTCATGCAACAGATATGCAATTTTCTGTGGCTGAAGTCAGTTTAAGACTCAAAGTTAATCCTGAAAACTTGTCTTTTCTGGACTCAACATGCCTTCATAAAAAAAAGAAAGCCAGGGTCGGACACACTGGTTGGATGTGTACATGTCTGTTTGTGTATGTACGTACCAGCTCCGTCTGCGGCGTCACTGCTCTGAGATCTCCTAACGGCCGGGTTGGCTGAGTGGGAGCTGTACTGGTACAGCTGGTTTCCTCGGTCGTCCTGCTGGTTTATCTGCGTGAGGTCGTGCATACTCAAGCTACGCAGCTTCTCTGTGATGGCTCCCTGACCCTGTAGCACACACAATATTCAATGTTACTTCAGGGGCAAACTCTCAGGGATCAACAGCACAAACCCCAACACACTGAACAAGTAAGACTGTCAATGTACTGTTGAATACTTGAACTACTTCCCTCAACATCTACAGACAGACAAGAGTCTCTTGTCCTCAATGAATATGTGGATTTTGTGGTATTGTTTGTGTGACAGTTAAGAATTCCTAAGAAATAGTGAGTCCGTTGTGTAGTACACAAATGTGGTCATCTTCTAATTTACAGGTTTCAGTGACACAGCTGAACTCCCGACTGCTCTTTGGTTTCCTAAAGGAGCCATTTAAGCACATTAAATATTCTACTGATTGGATGCAGCTTGAAAACCAGATGGTATACATGCCATTTATATAAATCTCCAAGAACTTACAACTTTGGTTCTTGATAATTGAGGATGTTTTCCAACAACATTACTTATCTTGTTGTAAAATTATGCTGAGACTTCTTAATTCAAGGTGGTCATACTACTGCATATGCTTTAATATTACATAAGAGATACTAGTAGACACCATGAAAAGAAACATTTTTACTGGGGATCTCTCCTGATTAAGGTAATTTTTAACTTACTGATATCAACACAAACCTAAACCTGATCCTTTATGTCTGCTGTTGCACCTTTTAAATTAAAATAAAAGTTCACATTTATTTAAGTCTGTCTACAAAATAAAGTCTGCAGCTCATATAAATACTGAAACAGGTTTTTTCTTGCTGCAACCATTCCTTCTGTTCATACTGGCCATTAAAATATTGCTTCTCAATGAGGTTTCAGTGGAACTAACTGGGGCAAAATGCACAGTCCTCATTCTGAGAAAAACACTGCTTCACTAGCACAAAGCTTCAGCAGCCCAAACAAGACAAATAAAGAGGGTATATTGCAAAGTGTATGTCTTTTTAGTACAAAATTCCCCGTCAGTGTTATTATCTCTTCATCACAGCTTAATAAAAATTCTGCCTGTGGACAAAAAATGCTAATTTTATTCTAAACTTACTGCTAACTTCAGAAGATGTCCATGTCATCGGACCAACGCAGACTGCTAAAGCCTTACATTAACTTTAGACAATGTTTGAAAAGGAGTCTTAGACAGAACAAGGACTGACTTATCCCTCAACTGCATAATGATATAGTTGTTATTGTGTGGACTCTACACTGATTCTACCCAAAACCTACGTTGGCATTTCTGTTAGTTTACTTTAGTGGAATAGCAGACCAGTTTGCACACGCTTAGAAAAAACAACAGAATCTTGTTGCACTGTGTGATGACCGGATGAGTCATCCATTTACTTTACAAATGGCACTGGTCAGAAAATTGGCAAATTATAAAACATCACTTAGATCTCAGCTTCTGTTCGGCCACAGACCACAGTAAGCAGACTTAAATAACCATTTAGGAGGTTTATAACAAACACCTATCACACAGCTCAGCAGCTACAAAAACAACTGCTACTTGTGCGGCTGAAAGTACAGACTGATTGATAGTGTCAACAGCAAATGGGATTTTGACTCCTGGCTGGAATTTTATCATGCGTGTCAGACTTAAAAATATCATTTGCT